>NW_003546992.1:10826-17159 GCF_000090795.2 Amphimedon queenslandica | reverse complement strand
TCATCAGTCTAGCTGACATGTGTCGACCACATGCACTCGCATATAAATGAACTGCCCCAACTTCTTCATCAACATCAACCGGTAATAAAGGATACTCATGGAATATGCAGCTATTTATTAACGAATGAAAGCTCTTCCTTACTAAAATGGTCCATTATTCTTGTAGAGGGTAGTAGCAGGTTTTAAGGGCAGTCAGACTATTAGTAAGCAGTCCTGTTAGTTTACAGTACACACTGAGCAGTTATAAGACGGACTAGTGGTAATAAGGTATGATTAGTATCGTCACTATTGTGTAATCCTACCTCTTCCTGTGTGCAATTGTACTATTACTATTATAACTCATGTCAAATTAGATTTTATTAACTATTTAATTAGATCTACTTATCTAATTCAAGGGGTGTGGTAAAAGGGTCAAATAGTATTCTTTACGTCTAATTATTAGCATACCATACCAGACAATTTATTGGCGAGAGTAATATTTGGTAAATTTTCCTGTGGAAAGTTACTGGAGAATTTTATATTGGCAATTCTGTCCATTGAGCATGCTCAGATTGAAACAAAATGGCGGAATTTATATTGGAAATATCTTCATAAAACTACCATTCACCAATATTAATTCCTCACCAATATTGATTCCCTGCCAATAAATCATCTTGTACAGTAGTCAATGACCTCCTAGTCCTACAGTCACTCTACATGACATGTATTGTTTAGTTAATTTTGCCAAAATTGAAAAGGAGAGAACTCTCCATTTTATTACATTTCCTGATACATATACATAAGTTGGTATAGCACACTTAATTAAAATGTCTTCATTACCTTAAAAGGAAGAGAACAGTTCGTCCCACCAGCTCCACCTCCAGTTGCTTCTGAGACCAGATCACACTCACTTTAAGTAAATCAATAACTTCATTGAATGGCAGCAACAGGAGGGACCCCTCAAGGTCGCTATGACGATAATTATTAATTAAATGAGTGGGTGGAGTATACTAATACCTTGAACGTATTTGCTTTAAAATATTAAGAACATATTCATCAGGCTGTAGGGAGGAGAGGGTTAATAATTATTATTAATTATTAACTTACCATTTGGTTCCCAAGAACTTTTAAAATTGGGTTTGGAGGAGGAGGAGCCAACTAATAATAATAAATAAATAATTATTTATTAATTAAATTAGTAAATGATTATTCATTTATTATCATCATTCATACATATACATGTATACTGATTACTTTTGTTCCTGTTATATTACATTCTTCATTATATTCTTTCATTTTCAGTTCTTCTTCTCTCCATAACTCCAGCCCTTCCATCAGTCGCTCCGCCTATTAATAATTAATTAATTAAGTGGGTGTGGTCACTCACTGATCCAATAGTCCCTGCTGTCCTCCTACTGGCCAGTTCCACTTCTCCTTTCCCCTTCTCCCCTGGCACCTAATGGAGGGACCAGTAACAATACACACAGTATACAGTATATACATGTAGAGTAGTATAGGAGGTCATTATATTGTGGAGTATTATTATGTTTGGTATTTGCAAGTGCACAAAAAAACTCAAAATTTAAACTTGCAAATAATAAAATTTTATGAATGACAAACTGCAAAAATTTAATCTACAAATAAAGTAATTTTGTAAGGATTCTCAAAACTATTCTTCTCAAAATAATCATCATACTCCATTATACTCTTACCACTGGTTCAGTTGCTCCTTCTGTTAGTGACTTCTCAAATTCCATTTCTCTTTCCTGAAAAATAAAATAAAATGATTCGGTTTTATGGCGGATGTTGATTTAATTAATTATGTGGGCGTGGTTTACATTTTCCTTTTCTTCTGACAGCACTAGTGGCTCTTGAGTGCAGCCCCACGTCCTAATAGAGAGGTCATGTGACCCAGTCACCTAACGGAGTGAAGGAATTATTAATAGAATGCCGTATACCGGTTTATTTTCGTGGTAAAATATTTTCGCAAATTTCATGGCTTGTGATCAGTTGCGAAAATTTTTCATTGCAAAATTCTGCTCTCCATTGCCATGTGTGCAGACTGCAAGCCATTCGCGAAAATTAATCCCGCAAAATCATAGAAATGCAAAATTCGCAAAAATTTCCACCACAAAAATAAACCGGTATAAGGTATTCCATTTTCTGATACGTACATGTTCTTATGTTGCGTAGAAAGTTTGAACTGATTCCAATCAAGTTTAAATTTTTTACAAACTTTTAAAATAGCTCAAAATTGGACTAAAATCCCTGTACTATAGTACAGGGACTTTAGTTCGCCAAAATTAAAAAGAAGAGAATTCTCCATTTTTATTACATTTTCTAATACATATTAATGTCTTTATACTGTGTAGAAAGTTTGAGCTGATTTTGACAAAAAAATTTCAAGTTATGGCCATTTTAAGAAATCGGCCAATTTTTGAAAAATACCCAAGGCTATATATATAGCCCATGGTTTTTCAAAAAAATGGCTCCGAAATGACCCCAAATTTTTATTACATTTTCTGATACATATTGATGTCTTAATACTGTGTAGAAAGTTTGAGTCGATTCTGACAAGGAATTTTCGAGTTATGGTCATTTAAAGAAATTGGCAGATTTTTGAAAAATAACCAAGGCTATAATAGCCCATGGTTTTTTCAGAAAAATGGCTCCGAAATCACCCCAAATTTTTATTACATTTTCTGATACATATTGATGTCCTTATACTGTGTATAAAGTTTGAGCTGATTCTGACAAATATTTTTTTAATTACAGCCATTTTAAAAAATTGGCCAATTTTTTAAAAATACCTAAGGCTATAGCCCATGGTTTTTTCAAGAAATGGCTCCGAAATGACCCCAAATTTTTATTACAATTCCCGATACATACGTACATGTACAGTCACTTACTGCAGTGTTTCCATCATTAGATACAACTAGTGACCATATCTCAGACTGATGGCCCTACAAGAATAAATAAATAAACAATTAATTAATAAACAATTTATTAACTTTAAGTGTTTGTATCAGTTCAAAGTTGTCACAGTCCCATTGTTTCAGTGTCCTGTCCTTACTGATGGAGAAACACAAGTGAGTACCAGGAACAAACTAATAATAATAATAATAATAATAATGAATATTAATAATTATTATGCCACACCCATTTAATGAGTTACTCTTAAATGTTGATTCACACTAAACGTAAGGTTAATTTATTAATTTAAAGATCTCTCATTAAATCCACACACAATTAAAAGTTAAAATGACTACCTTCACGTCCATGATACTGTCAGTGTGCCCAAATATTGACTTGTGACAGTCACCAAAATCAGTTCCCCAAATACGAATATTCTTATCAGCAGAACCAGTCACCAGTAGACTACTGTCCTGCAGAGAGGATACAAGAACTGTATATACAGATATCTCAGTCCTCAGGTATTGCATTACTTACACACACACACACACCTCCAGAGTCCAGACAGGCTGGTCACTACATGTACATGTACAGACTAGCCTCTATATAATGGACACTTTGAAAGTGTCTCTGTTAAACAGAGGTGTCCTTTAGGTGGAGGTTATTTTATACAGTAAGGAATGTAATTGGTACACTAGGTGCTGTCCGTTAAATGGAGGTGTACGCTATAGAGAGTGTCCATTAAGAGAGGCTATACTGTATAGTTAATTAATATTAATTAACTTACACTTGATATGTCCATTCCAAGTACAGGTAGTTTATGACCATATAAGGAGAGATAAAACTAAAAATAGTAACATTACATCATTATAAACTATTCTATAAATAGAGGACACTTACTTTTAGTGAATCAGCAAAGAACAGCTTCACAGTTGAATCCAGTAACGACAGAGCAAGGAACTTATCGTTAGGACTATGGGTGGAAACTTAATAACTAGCCACACCCACCAATCCTCACCTGTATTTGAGGCAGAGGACGTCTTCTGACATTTTTAATGTTTTAACATGAACAGCACTGAGCTTCTTCCTATTGATTAATAAAACATAATCATTATCATTATACTAAGTTATAAAAAGAAGAGTGATTAAGATACAGGATTATGTAATGTAATGTAAAAAATATAATTGTTGGTAACTAAATTTCAATTAGCTATTCTGTTATAATAATAAAGTTATAGTGATGATAAATTGCCTGACAAGAGATGTCATAAAAAGTCAAAAGTAGTACTACAAGTTGGCAGATAAAGCCACCATTAGATGACACCCAATAACTTCTCTGTACTGTCATATATCATAACAGTACTAATACAGTCACTACTAGTATCTCTGGACCATTGACTTAGTTATTAGTCCAAGTTCCTCCTCTGCATACCAAACTAGCTAGTGATCCTGACAATCCTTCAAGAATATCTAACTGCTGCCAGCAATAAGTACTGTAGTATCTCAAAATGGCAGTAACTTCTTCTTCTTCCAATGATCGTCTTGAGCTAGTAGCAGCTGCATTAACCAGTCTAATACCAGGGAGTAAAGTCATTACTAAAGATGATCCACTGTATGCAACATTGAAGCAACGGCAGCAGCTTACATACAAGATAATTCCACTAACGTACCAGCTGATGAGTCAGAACGTGATTGTGGAGAGTAGACCAAAGCCTGATCCAATGCTAGTTATACCGTTTGATAAAACGATGAGCATGAGATTGCTATCCCCAGATTTGATCACAATCATCACAGTTCAATTCCTCAACGGCCAATCTTACAAGTATTCCATAGATCCAAGAGCTACAATCTATGCGTTGAAGTGGACTGTATTCAAGTGTAAAGGATTTGAAGAATATCAAGATTATGATGTTAACAACATAGTGCTCATATTTGAGGGTACTGAGCTGAACGATGATGACAAGCTATTGAAAGATTACGGAATCAAATACGGCTCACTTTTAACAGTCATTGTTAAATTAAGAGGAGCAGCTGATCCAAATATCTTAGTGATTGATCATGATTTATTGGATCCAGTTTATGATTTTGATTTCACACACGTTGATGATACCGGCACAGTTTATGAACGAGGTGGTCATATCTACAAGCGTCCATGTGGCTGGGATAGAATAGCTCTTAAAGTCAGTGGGCAGTATGAAGATGATAGATGGCTGGGAAGTTCAGGTCTACCTGGTGAATGGCCAGTGTCTTATCACGGAACAAGAAAGAGTGGAGCAGAAGGTATCACAAAAGAAGGATATGATGAGAAAAAGTTATTTAGAGATCTTCATGGCAAAGGCCATTACTCCACTCCTGATATTAACGTTGCTGCTGACGAGATGTATGCAGCTTCATTTCCCTTTGAAGACAAAATATATCAAGCTGTCATGCAAAATCGAGTTAATCTCAGTCCTGGACACACTACCATAATACCAAAGGAAGAGACATATGCTGGAGCAGAGTATTACGTGACACCATCAAATGATGACTTACGTGCATACGGGATATGTATTAGAGAAGTTGTTAATCAAGCCAGTAGTACTGAACTTTTAAATTATGCTTCTTAACATTATTAGGTTCTATAGCTGATTAATAGGCTGTTTATACAACACTTAATTTTGCTTTTTGCTTTATATAAAAAATTACTGTAGTTGCATTATATTAGAGAAGAAATCTTAATGGAAAACCCTTTTATTCTAGTTCAGAAATTAAAATTGATAATGGCTGAGCAACAGAAGTGCTATATGGTGGATAGATGATTAGATATTATAATACAGTACAGAGTTAATCTTAGTCATGAGTTAAGAGCAGGAGCAGAGTATCAATTCAATAAACTAAGAGTGAAATTCAATATCAACTTTAAACATATTCATATCTCATGCTAAAATCATGATGCGGTTTCACTGTGTAAACTTATATCCAATAGTTTAATAATGGTCTGCCCAGATTATCATCATACTCTCCACCCCTTATCTATGGTATAATACATCCCCTGGTTACAAGACTATAAGTTCTCATCAAATATATCTCAATACAGCAAGACAAACCAATGGCAGTAGCTTCTTCTTCTTCCAGTGCTCACCTACAGTTAGTAGCAGCTGCATTAACCAGTCTAATACCAGGGAGTAAAGTCATTACTAAAGATGATCCACTGTACAAGACACTAAAGGACCCAAAGCCATTAACATACCAGGTGATGAGCCAGAATGTGATCGTTGAAACCAGACCAGAGCCTGACTCTGGACTAGTTATACCAATCAATGAAGCCAGTTCCACCGCGACTCCAGAGAAAAACTTCATCACCATCACTGTTCAGTTCCTCAATGGCCAATCTCACAAGTTTTTAGTGGATCCCAGGGCTACAGTGTATGGATTGAAGTGGTCCATCTTTAAGAGAAAGGG
>NW_003546992.1:0-10554 GCF_000090795.2 Amphimedon queenslandica | reverse complement strand
GGGATCAAAGATGGCTGTGTTGTAAAATTTGCAGTTAAACTAAGAGGGGCAGGTGGACCAACCGTAATAGTGTTAGATGAGGATTTACTAGACCCTCAATTTGATCATGACTTCACAAACGAATGTGACACAGGAAGAGTTTACCAACGAGGTCAAAGTCAAGGGTTCTTGGGTTTATTTAAACATGATTACCACTACAAGCGTCCTTATGGTTGGAAAAGGTTAGCTCTCAAAGTTAAGGGCAAGTATCCACCAGACGATACCTGGCTGGGTACACTGGTAGCTGGGTCTGAGAGAACTGAAAGTTCAAAAGGTGAATGGCCAGTCTCTTATCATGGAACAGGAAGAGAAGGAGCAAAAGGTATTGCAGTTGAAGGATACGACAGCAACCGATGGAGGAAGGAACCATGCTATCATGGTCAAGGCCATTATTCTACTCCAGATATTGAAGTAGCTGCTAAATATTATGCAAAGCCATTTTATGAAAATGGTAAAAAATATGAAGCTGTTATGCAGAACAGAGTTAATCTCAGTCCTGGACACACTATCATAATACCAAAGGAGAAGACACGTGCTGGGGCAGAATATTATCTGACACCATCTGCTGAAGACCTAAGACCGTATGGGATATGTATCAGGGAAGTTAAAGAGGCTAGTAGTGATTAACTTTACTGAGTGAGAATAGACCATAGCTAACCATTTTAACAATGATATGACTTACTACTAGGATTTAAAATTATTTTTTATAAAAATTTCACTACACAGCCCATTCTTATCAAAACTAGTACTACAGATGTACTCCCACAAGTGTATTCTACATGCTCTAATTCCATTACTGGAAGGCATGTGACTGGAACATGCCTGGCAGTAATGTAGCAGAAGTGAGTAATATATCCATAAAGGCTGTATATCTATCAATAGACCTATTTGTATCGTAACCTGTCACTCTTCATTATGTCAGTATCTAAGGGACAACTACTAGCAGTTGCTTTAAATCAACTAGTGCAGCCCCCGGCCTATAGGATACTATCCAGAGACGATGATGTACAAGAAGAAATACGACACAATATAACTGATGCCACATATGAATTGATATGAGGCTCGATGTTGATATATAGTTATCCATATATTTATAATCCTTATATAAAGAAACCACAGCATGAGATACTAAGATAATCA
Organism: Amphimedon queenslandica; assembly: GCF_000090795.2. Classification (NCBI taxonomy): domain Eukaryota; kingdom Metazoa; phylum Porifera; class Demospongiae; order Haplosclerida; family Niphatidae; genus Amphimedon; species Amphimedon queenslandica. The sequence goes on along the minus strand of NW_003546992.1, from coordinate 9,375 downwards.
TAGCTGGATTAGATGAAAGCTCACTAACTGTGATGGTGGATGCAAATAGAACAATAGAAGATGCAATGTGGGAAATGGCACAAGAATATTCAAGCTTCATGTATCATCCACATTTTCATCCATTATTCATTCACTAGGGTACTCTTCGGTAGCAAGCAAATAGAGCTTGATAAGCCACTTACACGTTATTGTAGTATTGAGGGTGCAACGTTATTTACTGCAGATAGTGTATATGGTGGAGGGACTCCTTTCTCTTTATAAGTGATGAGTTAATAGACCCAGCATTTGATGATGACTTCACTCACTTCACTGATGATGGGAGGGTATTTAAAAGAGGAGGGTATCCTTACAGGCGACCGTACAGTTGGAACAGGGTAGCGTTAAAAGTAAAGGGACAGTATGAGAATGACATCTGGTTCGAAACTCCTCACCATTGTACTGAAAGATCACCAGGAAAATGGCCAGTATTTTATCATGGAACAAAAGAGATAGCTTCAATAAAGATAGCAGAAGGAGGTTATGATGGAGACAAGTGTAATGCTGATGCTAAATTTGGCCAAGGCCGTTACTCTCACCTAATATTGATCATGCTGCAACACATTCAGATCCATTTGAAGTAGATGGCAAAAAATACAAAGTTGTCATACAAAATAGAGTAAATATAAGGAATAGTAAAATAATACCAAAGGATATTACTGGCTATGGAGCTGATTACTATGTGACACAATCCAGTAATGACACACGTCCTTATGCAGTGTGTATCAAAGAAGCAACATTCTAAAGTACATGAATGTGTGTTCTCTACTAAACATTAATGAGTGAAAACTTAATGTACATGGACAATAACAATAATTTTTATATTTAGAATTGTCATGTTTATTAGTAACAAATAATTAATTTTTTATTGAGTTAATAATTTTAGAAATATTCAGCTTTGGTGTGGCTTTTGTTTTTTGTTGTTAGTCTTGTAGTACATTATACTGACTGAATGAGTAGAGCTTACAGAACTGAGATTAGTAGTTACTACATGATTGTATTTAAAATAAATATTACATTAAGAAACTTAGTTCTAGATAGAGTGGTGCTTCAAACTTACTCAGTACAGCTACTCCAATAGACTAGCAGCTCATCACAAAATGATCAGTACAACAATAAAAGCAATTTAATTCAAAGGATGATGTAATTATTCAACTGAGTAAATGTTCATGTTCAGGTTTATTATGTATACTAAATGGCTAATTAAGCTCTACTATACTATATGTAAGTGTGGCTCCACCCCTCATCTATTATAATCCATCCCATCCCTCTAAGATAGTAGTATTAAGATAATATAGATTAAGATAGCATATAGTAAGATAGTATTTTATCCCACCCACTGCATATATCCCACCTCTACTTTGAGACTAGCTCTATACCAACTGATTCCAGTGACAGTCCTTCTCTATACAGCACTGAAGACAAGGTATCATTCAAAATGGAAGTGGTTTCTTCTTCTTCTTCCAGTGCTCACCTACAGTTAGTAGCAGCTGCATTAACCAGTCTAATACCAGGGAGTAAAGTCATTACTAAAGATGATCCACTGTATACAACACTGGAGGATCCAAAACCGTTAACATATGAGATACTGCACAAGAATCTGATTGTGGAGAGCAGGCCAGAGCCTAATCCTGGGCTAGTTACACAAATTGATGAGCTTAGTTCCACCGCGACTCCAAAGAAAAATTTCACCACCATCACTGTTCGACTTCTTAATGGCCAATCTCACAAGTTTTCAGTGGATCCCAGGGCTACAGTGTATGGACTGAAGTGGTCCATCTTTAAGAGTAAAGGGTTAGATGAGTACTCACAGTATGATGTTAATAACATTGTACTCACCTTTGGAAGGAAGGAGCTCAATGATGATGATCAATTGCTGAGAGACTATGTATGGAATCAAAGATGGCTGTGTTGTACAATTTGCAGTTAAACTAAGAGGGGCAGGTGGACCAACCATAATAGTGTTCAGTGAGGATTTACTAGACCCTGAATTTGATCATGACTTCACAAACGAATGTGACACAGGAAGAGTTTACCACCGAAGTCAAAGTCAAGGGTTTTATTACCCCTACAAGCGTCCTTATGGTTGGAAAAGGTTAGCTCTCAAAGTAAAGGGAAAGTATCCACCTGATGATACCTGGCTGGGTACACTGGTAGCTGGGTCTGAGCGAACTGAAAATTCAAAAGGTGAATGGCCAGTCTCTTATCAGGGAACAGGAAGAGAAGGAGCAATAGCTATAGCAGCTGTTGGATATCATGAGGATAAACTAAACAGTAAGAATTTCGGAAGAGGTATTTACTCAACACCAAGTGTTAAAGTTGCTTCTGATTTTGCTCAACGATTTGACCATACTGATGGTAAAAGGTATGAGGCTATCATTCAGAACAGAGTTAATCTCAACCCTGGACACTCTGAGATAATTCCAGTGGAGAAGACACAACATGGAGCAGAGTATTATCTGACATATTCTTCTGATGACCTGAGACCATACAGGACATGTATCAGGGAAGTTAAAGCCATTAGTGCTTAACTTTTGATAGATTAACGAACAACATCATTGAAAATTATTAGGATTTAGTCTATTAGGTAGTTTATTAAAAATTGCAATACTTAATTCTGTTTTTTGCTTGATATAAAATGCTAGTATTCATAGTTACAGAAAGATGATAAAAGAAAGGAATCACCTTTTATGCTGGCCTAAATATTGACACTGATACAGGATAGGTCTATGCACCAATTTTTTAAAAGATAGGAGGCTAGGCTATCATACAAAACAGATTAATCTATTAATCCTGGACACACTACCATAATACTATCATTAACTATTTAAATTTTGAGACATTTGCAATTCTAAACATTATTCTACAAGTAAAAACCACAATGTGGTTTTCCCTGTGTAAACTTATACCCAATGGTCCACCCATTATATACACCCCATGGTCACAAGACTTTTGTTCTATATGAAATCTATCTCTGTGTCATTACAAAATATCACTCCAAATGGCAGTAGCTTCTTCCAGTGCTCACCTACAGTTAGTGGCAGCTGCATTAACCAGTCTAATACCAGGGAGTAAAGTCATTACTAAAGATGATCCACTGTACAAGACACTAAAGGACCCAAAGCCACTAACATACCAGGTGATGAGTCAGAATGTGATCGTTGAAACCAGACCAGAGCCTGATCCTACAATAGTAGTACCACTGGAGAGGACAATGAACATTGAACTACAGCCACTAGCAGCTAACAAGACAAGCGAAGAGGAAACCTCTAGTGAAGGAACCAGTTCAAATGTCATCATCACAGTTCAGTTCCTCAATGGCCAATCTCACAAGTTTTCAGTGGATCCCAGGGCTACAGTGTATGCTCTGAAGTGGTCCATCTTTAAGAGTAAAGGGTTTGATGAGTACTCACAGTATGATGTTAATAACATTGTACTCACCTTTGGAAGGAAGGAGCTCAATGATGATGATCGTCTACTGACAGGCTGTGGAATTAAAAATGGGTCTGTCGTACAAGTTGCAGTTAAACTAAGAGGAGGAGCTGGACCAACCATACTAGTGTTAGACGAGGATTTACTAGACCCTAACTATGATTATGATTTCACAAACGAACGTGACACAGGAAGAGTTTATCAGCGAGGCCAAAGTCAAGGGTTCTTGGGTTTTTTGAAACACGAGTATCACTACAAGCGTCCTTATGGTTGGAATAGAATAGCTCTCAAAGTAAAGGGAAAGTATCCACCAGATGATACCTGGCTGGGAATACCGGTAGCTGGGTCTGAACGAACTAAAACTTCAAAAGGTGAATGGCCAGTGTCTTATCATGCAACAGGAAGAGAAGGAGCAGAAGGTATTGCAGCTGAAGGATACGACAGCAAACAATGGAGGGAGAAATGTTATCATGGTAAAGGTCATTATTCTACTCCAGATATTGAAGTAGCTGCCAAATATTACACAAAGCCATTTGATCAAAATGGTAAAAAATATGAGGCTGTCATGCAGAACAGGGTCAATCTCAGTCCTGGAAACACTATCATAATACCAAAGGAGAAGACACGTGCTGGGGCAGAGTATTATGTGACATATTCTTCTGAAGACCTGCGACCATACGGGATATGTATCAGGGAAGTTAAAGAGGATAGCAGTGACTAACTTTACTGAGTGAGAATAGACAATTGCTAACTATTAAACAATGATATGGCTTATAATTAGGATTTTAAAAAATCATTTTTTATAAAAATTTCACTACACAAACTGTTCCTGTCAAAACTAGTACTACAGATATACTCCCACTAATGTATTCTACATCCTCTAATTCAATTACTGCCAGGCATGTGACCGGCTCATGCTTCACGTGTTGTAGCTGAAGTCAGTAATATATCCATAAGGGCTCTCTATATCTATCAAAAGACCTGTTTGTATTGTAACCTGTCACTCTTCATTATGTCAGTATCTAAGTGACAACTACTAGCAGCTGCTTTAAATCAACTAGTGCATTGCCCCTTTAGGATACTATCCAAAGACAATGCTATTGGAATAAAAGAGGTACCAAAAGAAATGTGACACAATATAACTGACGCCAAATATAAATTCCTATGAGACTCCATGTTGATAGATAGTAATCCTCGTATTGATAATCAACATATCAACTCTATAACTATGAAATGAAGCTAAGAGAGAAATTTAATACAAACTTTAAAAACATTCACATCACATGCTAAAAGCATGATGTGGTTTCACTGTGTAAACTTATATCCAATAGTTTAATATTTTTCACCAAGTATTTTGTTCAGGCTATTACTCTACTCCTGATATTAAAGTGGCTGCTAAATATGCTACAGACTTTCAAGTGGAAGGTTAAGGCCTTTTCACACAGGCAAAAGTAATGTGCATTGATTGTATAGTGGAAAATTTTCAAGGGCTATAAATTTCATGGATTTCACAATTTTTTGAAGATTCGCAAAAAATACTTTCATGAAAATCAAATTATTACAGTACAAGATAGCAGGCAGCATAAATTTGTGAAAATTAAATCCACAAAATAAATTTTTAGGCAAATTCGCAAAATTTACAGCCCTAAAAAACTTGCACTATACGGTATCAGGGAAATATAACAACTGGATTCAATATAACTGAACTAAACTTTTCACTTGAGAATCAGATTAGTTATGAGATATGTCAAATAATTATTTTTAAAAACTAGTGCTATCAAATAGCATTTTAATTGCTGTTTGTACCTTTACTATGAAAATGTGTGATTAGTGACTGTTTCTGGTGATAAGATTTTGCAAAGTGCTATACTAACTAACTAACTCATTCATTATGAGGCATGGAAAGACCACATATCATCTATAATAATATGTGGACTAAACAATGATGTGAGTTTAGGCTAATGGAACTTCCAATAGTCTAAACTCCCATCATTGTTTAGCCAGTGACATAAAGTCATTGTTAGAGTTACTATAAACACATCCACCTACACCTGCATAAACTGCCCACACTTTGTTTCCCTGGCCACTCCTTAAACTACACAGAACTCTAATAAATATAACAGAAGTCAGCATTATATCCATAAAGGCTGTATAGCTGCTAATTCATTGACCTATTTGTATTGTAACCTGTTGCTCCTGTTCAGTTCATCATTGTGTCAGTATCAAAGGAACGACTACTAGCAGCAGCTTTGAATCAGTTCATGCATTGCCCCCTTTAGGATACTATCCAAAGATGATGCCATTGGAATAAAAGAGGTACGGGAAGAAATGCAAAGCAATATAATTGACGCCGAATATGACTTGATACGAGGCTCAGTGCTGACAGTTAGTAATCCACGTAGTGATAATCCATATATCAGGAAACCACAGCGTGTACTAAATAAAGATACTGAGATAATTATAACTGGATTAGAGGAAAGGACACTACCTGTGATGGTTGATGTAAACGGAAGAGTAGAAGATTTGCAATGGGATATCGCACAGAAATATCCATATTTAGATTCTATAGATCCAACTAACATTAGGCTAGTCTTTGGTGGAAAACAGTTAGAATCTGATAAACCACTGACACATTATGGTATTATGCGCCGTTCAAATTTGGTTATTGTAACACGTGTAAGTGGTGGAGGGACTCCTTTCTCTTTATAAGTGATGAGTTATTAGACCCAGCATTTGATGATGACTTCACTCATGTCACTGATGATGATGGGAAGGTATTCAAAAGAGGAGGGTATCCTTACAGGCGACCGTACGGTTGGAACAGGATAGTGATAAAAGTAAAGGGACAGTATGAGAATGACATCTGGTTGGGAGCTCCTCATCATCGGACTGAAAGCTCACCAGGAGAATGGCCAGTCTCTTATCATGGAACAAAAGAGATAGCTTCAATAAAGATAGCAGAAGGAGGATATGATGGAGACAAGTGTAATGCTGATGCCAAATTTGGCAAAGGCCATTACTCTATACCTAATATTGATCATGCTGCAACACATTCGGATCCGTTTGAAGTGGATGGCAAAAAATACAAAGTTGTCATACAAAATAGAGTAAATATAAGGAACAATAAAATAATACCAAAGGATATTACTGGCTATGGAGCTGATTACTATGTGACACAATCCAGTAATGACAAACGTCCTTATGCAGTGTGTATCAAAGAAGCAACATTCTAAAGTACATGAATGTGTGTTCTCTACTAAACATTAATGAGTGAAAACTTAATTTACACGGACAATAACAATAATTTTTATATTTAGAATTGTCATGTTTATTAGTAACAAAATTAAGCTTTTGTTGAGTTAATAATTTTAAAAAATATTCAGCTTTGGCGTAGCTTTTCCATGGCAGGTTGTACTTTTGTTGTCAGTCTTGTAGTACATTATACTGAATGAATGAGCTTACAGAACTGAGATTAGTAGTTACTAGATGATTGTATTTAAAATAAATAGTACACGAAGAAACTTAGTTCTAGATAAAGTGGTGCTTCAAATGCACTCAGTATTATGTAGGACTATTGGCACTCACTACTGTATAAGCAAATTAAATAAAGGATGATACATTAAGGTTTATTATGTAAACTAAATGAGCTAATTAAGCTCTACCATACTACATGTAAGTGTGGTTCCACCCCTCAGCTATTATAATCCATCCCATCCCTCTAAGATAGTAGTATTAAGATAATATAGATTAAGATAGTATAGAGTAAGATAGTATTTTAACCCACCCACTGCATATATCCCACCTCTACTTTGAGACTAGCTCTATACCAACAGATTCCAGTGACAGTCCTTCTCTATACAGCACTGAAGACAAGGTATTATTTAGAATGGAAGTGGTTTCTTCTTCTTCTTCCAGTGCTCACCTACAGTTAGTAGCAGCTGCATTAACCAGTCTAATACCAGGGAGTAAAGTCATTACTAAAGATGATCCACTGTACAAGACACTCAAGGACCCAAAGCCATTAACATACCAGGTGATGAGCCAGAATGTGATCGTTGAAACCAAGCCAGAGCCTGATCCTACAATAGTAGTACCACTGGAGAAGACAATGGACATTGAACTACAGCCACTAGCTCATGACACTAGTGATGAACCAGCCTCTGGTGGAGGGGCCAGTTCAAATATAGTCATCACAGTTCAGTTCCTCAATGATCAATCCTACAAGTTTTCGGTAAACCCATCAAAAGCTACAGTGTATGGACTGAAGTGGTCCATCTTTAAGAGTAAAGGGTTTGATGAGTACTCACAGTATGATGTTAATAACATTGTACTCACCTTTGGGAGGAAGGAGCTCAATGATGATGACTGTCTATTGACAAACTGTGGGATCAAAGATGGGTCTGTCATACAATTTATAGTTAGACTAAGAGAAGGAGCTGGACCAACCATACTAGTGTTAGATGAGGATTTACTGGATCCTAACTATGATTATGATTTCACAAATGAATGTGACACAGGAAGAGTTTATCAGCGAGGTAGAAGTCAAGGGTTCTTGGGGTTTCTAAAACACGAGTATCACTACAAGCGTCCTCATGGTTGGAATAGAATAGCATTTAAAGTTAAGGGGAAGTATCCACCTGATGATACCTGGCTGGGAATACCAGTGGATGGGTCTGAGTGAACTAAAACTTCAAAGGCAGAATGGCCAGTCTCTTATCATGGAACAGGAAGAGAAGGAGCAGAAGGTATTGCTAGTAGAGGATATGATGGAGCAAGATTAGTAAGAGATTGTTTTGGAAGAGGCTTTTACTCAACACCTGATGTTGAAGTTGCTGCTGATTACGCCTCACGATTTGACCATACTGATGGTAAAAGATATGAAGTTGTGGTACAAAACAGAGTTAATCTCAATCCTGGACACTCTGAGATAATACCAAAGGAGAAGACAAGAGATAAAGCAGAGTATTATCTGACATATTCTTCTGATGACCTGAGACCGTATGGGATATGTATCAGGGAAGTTAAAGAGGCTAGTAGTGCTTAACTTTTGATAGATTAATAAACAGCATCATTGAACATTATTAGGATTTATTAAGTAGTTTATTAAAAATTACAACACTTAATTCTGTTTTTTGCTTGATATAAAAATGCTAGTATTCATAGTTACAGAAAGATGATAAAAGAATAATAGAAAAGAATCACTTTTATACTGGCCTAAATATTGACACTGACACAGGATAGATCTATGCAACTAAAGTCGTCTTTTGTTAAAAGATAGGAGGCTAGGCTATCATACAAAACAGATTAATCTATTAATCCTGGACACACTACCATAATACTATCATTAACTATTTAAATTTTGAGACATTTGCAATTCTAAACATTATTCTACAAGTAAAAACCACAATGTGGTTTTTACTGTGTAAACTTATACCTAATGGTCCACCCATTATATACACCCCCTGGTCACAAGACTTTTGTTCTATATGAAATCTATCTCTGTGTCATTACAAAATATCACTCCAAATGGCAGTAGCTTCTTCCAGTGCTCACCTACAGTTAGTAGCAGCTGCATTAACCAGTCTAATACCAGGGAGTAAAGTCATTACTAAAGATGATCCATTGTACAAGACACTAAAGGACCCAAAGCCATTAACATACCAGGTGATGAGCCAGAATGTGATCGTTGAAACCAGACCAGAACCTGATCCTACAATAGTAGTACCACTGGAGAAGACAATGAACATTGAACTACAGCCACTAGCAGCTAACAAGACAAGCGAAGAGGAAACCTCTAGTGAAGGAACCAGTTCAAATGTCATCATCACAGTTCAGTTCCTCAATGGCCAATCTCACAAGTTTTCAGTGGATCCCAGGGCTACAGTGTATGCTCTGAAGTGGTCCATC
>NW_003546991.1:37478-39422 GCF_000090795.2 Amphimedon queenslandica | reverse complement strand
TATAACTGATGATACATATATTGGTAGTGGTGCTCTGATGATTTTTGCTCAAGATCATTATGTTACTGGCACACATGCCATAATTAACAATTCACTTATAACTGAAAATGTTGAAAACTTAAGAAGCGCAAAATATTTTGATTATCCTCGTTACATAGAGAACTATTATCCAATTTTAAGTGCAGATGGTTTGACTGTTCTTTATACTCAAACAAACTATCCAGCTACTGTTTCTATCCTCAAAACTAATTTCACCAGAAATTATGGTGCCTTACTTCTTCTCCTTCACTACAATACCAGCCATGGCAGAACAGTATTTGATGAGGTTAGCTTTGTATCTAACATGGCAAAACATAAATCAAGTATACTATTGCTTATAATGACCCACACTTCAAATATCAATTATCCATTGGATTTCAATCATAGTGTGTTTGATAGCAATGTCTTGACTCAGTTGAAATCAACTCATTCAAGTATAGTTTTTATTAGTTTACATAATCCCTCTATTAAAAGTGCAGTCATTATCCATTTTAATAATTCAGTTTTTACCAAAACCAGAGAAGGTTCATGTATTTATGCCATTGATACAGGAACTCAAGAAGGTAGATACGAAGTTTTAAGCATTCATCTTAATAACGTAACTGCCCACAATAATTTTAAGACTAATAATTATTATGGCAACACAAATACTGATTTTTTAAAGATAAGGAATGCTAAAGCACTTTATATTAACGGGTTCAATAATTTTTCTTATAATTTTGGATCTATTTTCGATATCACAAACACAATAATAAGTTTGAGTGGTCAACTTAACATTATTGGCAACAATGGATACATGGGAACTGGTTTTAAAGTGAAAGGTTCCAGTTTTTTCCTCTTTTCTAGTGAACTGACTGCTATATTTGTTAACAATACTGCACTTACAATCGGTGGTGCTATATATGCTATGGCTGATGACGACTTCTCTTTTTGCATGTTTCAAAACGATACAAACAATGTTGCTACTAATATTAGTATGGCATTTGTTAGTAACACAGCATCAGAAGCAGGTAGCTCTATTTACAGCAACAATTTATACGGATGTGATACATATAAAGTGAATATGTTAGTCTTAGATTACAACAAAGTATTTTCCTTTTCTTCTAAGCACAGGAAAATTTCAATGTCACCTACTTCATTATGTTTGTGCGATGTACCTTGCAATGCAAATGATGCAACAAATAAACATAATTTGGGTGCTTTTATACGTCCAGGACAAAATATTGGATTTCAATTGGGAGCATTATATACTTATCACTACTCAATAATGCAATATGGCTATGCTGCAGTAACTTTTCTATTGATCGATCGTGATAATGTTCATTCTGTTCCTTCATGGCAAGTATCAGCTAATAGTGCAAATCAAGCTTTATTGGAAAAAGAGGACTGTACTTCAGTTACAATAACACTCGTAAAAATGAAAAATGAGCCTAATCCTTTGTCACCTGCTATTATTATATCATCTGGTTCATTAGGACTGACACTGTACGGTATACAGTTGCTTAATTGTCCTATGGGATTTGAACTAAACACTACTGGTGAATGTGTCTGTTCAAGAATATTGCATAAGCTTAGTTCCTCCTATCAACCTGTTTGTCACATCAGCTCTGGAGCAAATAACTCTGATATCTCTACAATTACAAGACCTAATACAGAATGGATTGGTATAGCTAATTTATCTAATGGCATTGTTATGTTTGGTGCAGCATTAAACTGCTTATTGTACTGTAGGTATAAAAGTGGCTACACTAAGCTGATAGTCAATGACACCAGTGTGGCACTTGCAGACTCTGATAATCTTAGTAACTCTGTACCATTATGTATTGATAATAGAGAAGGACTTTTATGCTCACAATGTCCTCCTGAGTATAGTGCAGTGTTGGTTCTTATGAATGTAAGCAATGC
>NW_003546991.1:34138-36639 GCF_000090795.2 Amphimedon queenslandica | reverse complement strand
TCAGAGGAAAGGACAGGTTGCTTGGAATAGCAATAGCATCATCGATACTCTCTGTGTATATTGCAATGGAATCTATTGCCAGGCCTTTTAAAAGAATGTCTCTCAATATATTTAATGTGTGTCTCCTTTCATTTTCAGCTCTTGCTTATGGGTTTAGCCTGTACTTCATGAAAAGCAATCATGAGGATGGATTAATCATCGTTATTGCTATTTTTAATGCTATTATTATTACATCTATCCTTGGTATTATTATCATACACTTTTTGTGGGTAGCTGGCCTATTGGAAAGGATAAAGATCAAGTTTAGAAAGCATTGGTTTCATTGTCTACTACGACAGCAGAATCAAAAAGGGGCTCATGTTAATATGAGTGGATCATTCTTTGAACCTTACGATAGAGTGAGAGAACCACTCCTCTCCTCAGCTTGCGATAAATATTATTAACTGACAATCATTAATTTTGTGTGCTGTGTGAATTATTGTAATTTTTGCTGCATGTACATGCAACTGTATATACTTAGTTGGAAACTTCTTCATAGCAATTAAAGTGTTTTTTATTTTTTCTTATAATAATTTTTGCTAATAAAGCATCTAGAGTTACTGCTGTTATACCAAAACACCACAGTCAGTGAGTAACAACGATTGATTCATACTTACAAAAGTGACTTAAGAGAGTACCATGTCCTTCAGTTAACTATGAATAGTGTAATTAATTTCTGTAATTTTTCGTTGAACTTTTATACACATGTATTAAGTTACTGTAGACGATTACTCCACCCTGTGATTGTAGAACACACAATGTTTTCACAATAGTTTAATAGGAAAGAATTATGTAATGGATATGCATGTTCTTATGTTGTGTAGAAAATTTGAGCTGATTCTGGATTTATAAACTACTTAAGTTGCTCAAAAATCAGACACTGTACTGACTTTATTTTACTCTTAGACAAGATTTAGAGCCACACTAGTGGTACCAATGGAGTCCTCTAGTTAAGATAAGGTTCTCCAACAAGTCTGGCAATTAGCATAGGAGTTTGTTTTCCCAGTATAGCAAGGCTGCAAATTTTGTGGCAGCCATTTTAAATTGGGGTGACTTCTATCTACCGGTAAGTATGGCTACTGCATTAGATATTATATTACAAACATACACACATGCTCTCTCTCACATTACCTGTGTAGTATATTGTTTTTATGTACAAAATTAAGAGCGTCCACCATTTGAGAAAACTTTGTTAATACCTCAAGTTCTGATATTAGACTTAGCTGCTGTTTTAAGTAATGCTGCAATGAACTACAAGAATAGATCAAGAAACTAAATGTAATTAATAGCTAGTGTATTATTACTAATATACATAAAAGTTATTGTTTACTGTCAGCAAACTTTGGCCAAAACCCTGTACAAAAATTTTGGCCTGATTTTTAGTAACTTTAAAAATTCGTAATAAAATAAAATCTAATTTTGAGATGCCCCATAAAAAATACATTTACTGAACTGCAATAATGCTCTTACCCTCCATCGGCAAACTCCATTTCAATCATCATCAGTCCATCTTCTTCAAAGTTGTCGTAGTAACTGATAATGTGTGGGTGGTCCAGCATGGCCAGTATCTTTATCTCTGTAACTACGTTTTGTCTCTCGATCTTATTCAGTTCTAAGATGTTAATTTGCTTCAGTATCACTAGTGACTCATCCTCTTTTCTCTTGTATAATATTGCTTGACCATAAGCCCCTAATGAAGTAAATAATAATAAAAAATACTTGAGTTCTTTTTTCCTCCCTTTCCTACATATCCTCTATCTCCCCTACCCTCCTTTTTTTCCTATCATGTACAATGTCCTCCTACTATAGCAACTTCTTCCTTCTTCCCACCCTCTCTCTCCCTCTCTCTGTCACCTTTTCCAACTGTTTTTATTCTTTCATATTTCTCTAGTTTCATTAGAGTTGGGGCATTCCATTCCTTTAGCTTCTGTCCATCAAAGAACAGTGTGCCAATCTTCTCTCCGCCATCAACAGGACTGCCCCATATATCCTATGGCAAGAATGAAATCATACACTACATTGAATACTGAGATACATTCACATGTTGCAGAATTTATAAAAACCACTAAATATTATAATGTACCTAGTTTTACAGTATAAACAGAAACTTTGTACAGTTTTGTGCCCACATTAAAAAAGCCCGCACAGAATTGTAGCATTAATTTTAACAAAAATCCTTAACTACACTGTCTATATACAACATTATTACACACAATATAAAAAATGATGCATTATTATTATTATTATTATTATAAAAATAAAAATAACGAACATGTACAAAAACAATAACTAGAAGAAAAGAATAGGGGAAAGAGGGAGATCCCAGAGGAGACAACAGAAAAACAAAAGGGAAACATGAAAAAATAAGAAAAAAAAACTAGCTAAGAAAACAAACAAAAGAAAACAAAGTTAAATCTGGCCATCCAAGACAGAAGGAAGGGGAGGGAAGCGGCTAAGCCACA
>NW_003546991.1:29347-33554 GCF_000090795.2 Amphimedon queenslandica | reverse complement strand
GGATAAAGGAGGTGTGGCTAAAGGAGGCATGACTGTTAAACGTTCCAAATGGTATTTGGTTAGACATCTAAGAGTTAAATCTAGACAATAATAATGATATTGAAAATTTTTCTATTTAATGCCTACCAGTTGCTGATCCACACAAGTGTTTACTTACTGCTACTATGTGCTTGTGATTTTTAAAATTTTGATACAAACCTAAGATTAAGAATAAGAATATATGAATGCAGAATTACCTTCAGGAGACAATTTTTAGCGGGTGATTAATTTAGCAAATTTTAGCTATTTTTGAAAAATCACTAACTTTAATTTTTGATTAAACTATATTAAAATGTTGAAAATGCTAAATAAAATACCAGACAAATGTCAGTATCATGAAAATCGCTAAAATAGATACACGCTAATAATTGTCTCCTTAAGGTAGCCTAAGGTATAGCAATTGAATTAGCTTTATGTATCAGTACATGCTATGGTACATGCATTATAGCTACATGCATGCAGATGCAAGCATTGAAAAGCATTACACTAACACTGGTATTTTAATTCTGAATTGTTCAATTTACATTGCACAATGCGGAATCACGTGATACTATAGATATTAAATGACCGCACCCAATTTTGGAACTAATTAAGTAATTTGGTTCTGATCGCTGCTCTGGATATTGCTTTATAATGGCTATCAAACTCAGTTTTATCTTTGCATTGGTTTGCCTTTCCTTTGATTGTGTTTGCTGTAGTAGTTCTTCAGGTGCCGGTCCCGCTACTCAAACCTGTCCCAATGGCTACTATTGCCCAACCACAAATGGCTGTTTAACTCCACGTAGTGCCCGTTGCACAACAAGCCAGAATTGCCCCGCTTTAGACCAGTCATGTAACAAACAGTCTGGTAACAGTTACCTTATACAGATTGGTCATGCTGAGCTTGGACTCTCTGGTTCTAAGAAGACTTTATTTGAGCACAGGTTTGTCATATATCGTGGGTTCGCTTATGAGTTTGGAGGATCCTATAATACTCAAGTTCTGGACATATCTGATCCACAGTACAAATATGTTGGTGGTAGACACCTTAACTCTAATGGGATAGAATCAGCTGGTACTAGTAGATGTACTTATGCAGATGCCCAAATGTTTGTTACTGGTTGGACAAAGAAATACAACGTCTTCACTAATAATTGCCAGAATTTTGTGAAGGCCATGACCAAATACCTAAAAACAAATTGCAATCGGTCTATTTCAAAACAAAATACAAACAGTACAGCCTCACTGCAGGATGAAATTGAAGAAATATTGTCTGATTGCTCAGTGGTTTGCTGTTCTGAAACTTCTACTTCCTCAGCTGCTGCAGCTCTTTCAGTTCGTTTCGCTGGATTAGTTTTTACTTCAATCATTATTATTCTTTCTACTAATATTGTCTGATTGTCTGGTGTTTTGCTGTACTAAAACTGCCACTACTGACTTCAGTTGATTCGCTGAATTTGTCTTTAATTTAATTATTTTAATTCTTTCTACTTTTATCAGTTTTGCTGTATGAATTGTAACTATCATTAGTTAGAATTGGTTTTTTAATACACCTTTTTTGAATACTTTCTGTTTGTAACTAGTTGCATAATAATCAAATTAAATAATTTTTTTCATAATTTTCAAAAAGTAAAAACGCTAACAAAATAATTAACAATTTATTATAGACACTTGCACTTTATTTTGCAGTGTAGTTGGACATGTACATCATGTATTGGGATATAGGTTTATTGAACAACTACACGTATATTGTATAAATAAACTTTATAGTGCCAGCCCCTATGGCAGCCCTATAAGGGAGTAATGATTGTATCATAATTAGCAGCATTATCAGCTTTAGGCCACTCCAATTAGATTTGTGGTTTCTCCTTTTTCTACCCACACACACCCTACGATGGCAATTATTTGATTATTTATGCACTACATCTCTGACTATACACATCAATTTTGATTGCAATATTTAAAATTTCAATGAATATTGGTGACCTTAGAGTACACAATACTTCAGTTCCTACAAATCTAAAAACAGTTCAACCTCTTTTAGTGACTTCATTGAGTCAAGCACAGGAACTAAGGAACAAAGCACTTGAGAACCAATACTCTCCATACAGTACTGAGTAATTTAAGCTAAGTGTTTTCACTGTTTTGCAATTGTGAGTAGCAGCTGGTTAATTATAGCAATTATTAATTTGTAGTGGAAGTACTAAAAGCCCTATTGGTTAGATTTACTCATCGAACTCAAGAGCTGTTAAATTATTGGTTTTTATAGTAATGGTGATTTCAATGAAAATCAGTATACCAGGAAATGTTGGAGGACGAAATTTTGGTTATCTAAATTGCAGTGATTCGCAAGTACAAGTAAATTTGTGATCATTAAGACCAACAGTAAACTTGGCCTACTCTAAAAGAAGTATATCAAGTGTGTACTCAGATAAGGGTGACGTGTGTATAGACAAACAATGATATTTTGCTCAAGTGGGCTCACTCAGGCTCACCCCAATGAAGTCTATACCTAAGTAGAGGTGCTCTATATCAATCAATAATCTTTCAAACTTTGGACCTTGAGTATCGAACCGATGATACATATCAAACTATTAATAAAATTTACAAAAATGACCATAATTATGCACATGAAAAATACCTTTCTTTTAGGATTTGATCTATCAATTAATAGAAAATCAATCAATTCATCATTATTTGATGCTAACTGTATCCAATGAGACAATTTACCTGTGATAGTTTAATAATTTTTCAAAAAAAAATTAAATATACATCTTAGAATATTTGTCGTACAATTAATTTTTACTACCTCTTCCAGCTCCAAATTCAATAAACAAACTATCACTGGATAGTAACCCTAATGAATCCAAATGACCAATTATCGATGACTATAAATTATAATACATGTAAATGTGCATATTATCAATAATAACAATAACGTACTTGTTGTAATAAATGTTTGAGTGCAGTTAGCCCATTACTGTCACTGCTAATTTCATCATCCAATACTTTATGAGTCTTTATATCCTCTGATATTGGTACCTCTAATTCTAATTGCAATAATAATAAAAATCAATCATTATTGATATCATTGTACTTACTCTTTATGGCTTTGTCAATGCGTCCCATCAGCTCCATCATTGTACCTTCACTAAAATCAGAAATATTACACTAAAATAAGAATAATAATAATGACGATCATAATTAATAATTAACTCACAGTTTCTTCCTTTAGTGGTACATAATTGGGTATACCAGTATTAATATTAGCTACATAACAATCCTAACAAAAAAATTAATAAAAAATAAGATTATTAATTACGTAACAAAATAGCAATAGCATAATTACTTAAAAGACATAGCAATTAAAGTAGAAGTGGAATATTTTACTGCATTTATTATTCAATTTTTAAATTTTTATGTGATTTTAATTTTACAGTTTACATGGAATCTACTATACATTAATATAGCCACAAAAAAATTCACTGGAATTTATTTTTACTTTTTTCTTTTATCGTAAAATTACAGTAATTATTGACATACTGGCACTTCCCTCTTGCTTGCGTTACATTTCTTTAAATGTTTATTAATATCTTTCTCATAGACTGTGCTAAATAATGATAAATAAACAATAATAACTGAAGTAGTTATTCTTACTGTGACGAATCCAATGGACATGTAATTCTCTTTCCAACGCTTCCCTAATTACATGTATAAACAATAATTATTGTCGATTCACTATCCCATTTTAAATAAAATGATTTTAGGTTACAAAAAAATCCTATGAAAATTTAACAACTATATGGCAAATGCAAAGCACTATATTTATGGCTAATAATTGTACTATAATTAAAACACAATTATATGCAACTCATAAAAATGAATGTGTACATCATACTTCTTGTTCTTTATCATTCAGTAAGTGTTCAGGACAGTATATTGATCCTTTAGTTGCTAGCATTCTACAGGAACGACCCTTCCTCTTTACGAAGAAAGCGCATTTACCATCAGAAATCTCTGGTTTAGCGGCCATCTTTAATAATAATAATTAACAATTATTTTTAATTTAAATGATTATCAATCAATGAATTTAGAGCTTTTAAACTACAAAAAGAAGATTGCTAATAATAATTAACTCAAAATTTATTAACGTCTTCCTTTCTTCTTTTTGTTTTGCTTTTTCTGCAGT
>NW_003546991.1:21804-24943 GCF_000090795.2 Amphimedon queenslandica | reverse complement strand
GTACAGCCTTATTGCTGGATATAATTGAAGGAATATTGTCTGATTGTTCAGTGGTTTGCTGTTAATTCCAAAAATTCTACTTCTTCAACTACTGCAACTCTTTTTTGTTAATTTTGATAGATCTGTTTTTACTTATTATTATCATTATTATTACTTTTATTACTGTTATTATGACTATTATTATTAGAAGTTACAGTTGTTTTTTAGTACTGATGCCTTTTGAACCACTTTGTTTGAATTTTTACAACGTCTTATAATGGATTTCACCCACGTGTGATATATTTGTATGTCCACACTTACATTTCTTCTATACACATTGTATTGGAAGAATAACAAGCCTTAGCAACCACCCACCCACACTATTTTACGTACGAGGTGTGGCCATGGTAAACAAAATGGCGGCTTACACATCGAACAAACTTTCTATGACGGCAATGGATGGCAACTTTCTATTAAGTATGAAAGGGTTAATGCAGAAAGCAAGCTATAATAAATATATATATATATGCACCAAATCCCTTTTAGGAGATGCTTAGCAGCGACCATTCTTTCCTCCAACCAGCTTTTATAGCTTGGAAAAGCTCCAAGCTAATGAATATTTTAAGAATCAGTTTTGATTTTTCTTCATGCGTATTCCATTGAATCTTGCCATCCAAAATGGTGGCCAATCATCACGCGTAAGTGGATACCGTAAAAACAGTAATGATATTCATAGGCCACTGTCAATCTCACCTGAGGTCCATAATTAATAATTTTACAACCTGGGGGCTATGCCCCCGGTTGTCCTATAATTGATGTCACCCACATGCAATATACAGTATATATAATTGTATGTCAACACTTACATTTCTTCTATACATGTATTGGAGAAACAACAAACCTTAGCAAGCACCCACCCATGCTCACTCATTGAGTGCTCCTACGGCTCCTTTATGTAATGGGCGTGGCCACAGTAAACAAAATGGTGGGATAAATACACATGGGACAAACTTATGTGCCTTCTAACAGCAAGAAAACATAGAGGTACTTGTCTAAAAACTTATCTAGAAGCATTATAAGGTAGAGAGAACCTCCATAAGTCTTAATAAGAACCCAGCTGTACATGCAAGGTGGTGGAAACAATTATAGGAATATTTTTACTGTTACGCTTGTTATAATTTTAAAATTTTAAATCAAAAAATTTTAATTAATTATAGCAAGAGTACATAACGGCACATATTAATTCATGAAAGCAATAGTTGATTTGACAAAATAAAACCACAAGCTTTACAATTTCAGTTATCTAAGCATATTCTTTCAAACAATGCACTATTTTTATTAATTAATTATACACACATATAGCATTTAGATTACTATATATGCACATAATTTTTTATACATGTATATAACACAAATAAATTTCTTATGAGACCCTTGCACCACTTTTTGCAGTGTGGTTATAGCTGTGCATATGTCACACATACATGTACTTTACAGTTAACACTGATGTACTCTATTAGCATAACATTTCTGTCCTATTATGTTATACTTACTCCTAGAAAACTTTATCCTAGTTTTAATAGCAATGGAAATATTGCAGGAAATTTTGGAGGTGGAAATTTTTACTAAATTTCTAAACTATAGTGATTTGCAAAGTGAAAGTAAGTTTGTGGCCATAGTTCACTAATTTTTAAGGCTTGCCCTACTCTAAAACTAGCATGCACTCAGATAAAAAATAAGGATGACATGTATGTACAGTCAGAAAATGATATCTTGCTCATGTGGGCTGGTTCACCCCAATGAAGTCTATACCTAAGTCCAGGTGCTCTATATCAATCAATAATCTTTCAAACTTAGGGCCTTGAGTGTCAAACCGATGATACATATCAAACTATTAATAATACAATTTATCAAAATGACCATAATTATGCACATGAAAAATACCTTTCTTTTAGGATTTGATCTATCAATTAATAGAAAATCGATCAATTCATCATTATTTGATGCTAACTGTATCCAATGAGACAATTTACCTGTGATAGTTTAATAATTTTTCACAAAAAAATTAAATATACATCTTAGAATAATTTGTCGTACAATTAATTTTTACTACCTCTTCCAGCTCCAAATTCAATAAATAAACTATCACTGGATAGCAATCCTAATGAATCCAAATGACCAATTATCGATGACTATAAATTATAATACATGTAAATGTGCATATTATCAATAATAACAATAATGTACTTGTTGTAATAAATGCTTGAGTGCAGTTGGCCCATTACTGTCACTGCTAATTTCATCATCCAATACTTTATGAGTCTTTATATCCTCTGATATTGGTACCTCTAATTCTAATTGCAATAATAATAAAAATCAATCATTATTGATATCATTGTACTTACTCTTTATGGCTTTGTCAATGCGTCCCATTAGCTCCATCATTGTACCTTCACTAAAATCAGAAATATTACACTAAAATAAGAATAATAATAATGATGATCATAATTAATAATTAACTCACAGTTTCTTCCTTTAGTGGTACATAATTGGGTATACCAGAATTAATATTAGCTACATAACAATCCTAACAAAAATAATTAATTAAAAAATGAGACTATTAATTACATAACAAAATAGCAATAGCATTTTAAATTACTTAAAAGACGTAGCAATTAAAGTAGAAGTGGAATATTTTACTGCATTTATTATTCAATTTTAAAAGTTTTACGTGTTTTTAATTTTACAGTTTACATGGAAGCTACTATACATTAATATAACCAATAAAAATTAACTGGAACTTATTTTTACTTCTTTCTTTTATCGTAAAATTAAAGTCACCTTAAAATATTTTACTTTTAGGGTAACTAATGACATACTGGCACTTCCCTCTTGCTTGCGTTACATTTCTTTAAATGTTTATTAATATCTTTCTCATAGACTGTGCTAAATAATGATAAATAAACAATAATAACTGAAGTAGTTATTCTTACTGTGACGAATCCAATGGACACGTAATTCTCTTTCCAATGCTTCCCTAATTACATGTATAAACAATAATTATTGTCGATTCAATATCCCATTTTAAATAAAATTATTTAAGGTTACAAAAAATTACTATGAAAATTTAACAACTATACGGCAAATTCAAAGCACTATA
>NW_003546991.1:4402-21758 GCF_000090795.2 Amphimedon queenslandica | reverse complement strand
GAAATCTCTGGTTTAGCCGCCATCTTTAATAATAATTATTAATAATTATTTTTAATTTAAATGATTATCAATCAATGAATTTAGATCTTTTAAAACTACAAAAAGAAGATTGCTAATAATAATAAACTCAAACTTTATTAACGTCTTCCTTTCTTCTTTTTGTTTTGCTTCTTCTGTGGTTGAGGTGGCTTTGCCGGGCGAGAAGCAGTAGCTTTAGCTCCTTCATCTTTGGTCTTGCTTGCATCAAGTTTAGCTGCAGTAGCAGCCATTGAAGCAGACATACCTTGAGTGCCCCGACCAACAGAAGACGCTTGACCTTTCTTCTTTGATTTACGATAATAAGACCTCTCCCTTAAAGGTAGCCATCGCTCTGGATCAATCGGTTTAGTCAAATCGACATTCTTGGGCAGAACCTTCTTTCGCTTTTTCTTCTTTTTCTTATCCTTTACGCTGATTTCCTTATTCGGAGCTGCTGTGGTAATCCTTGCCCTCCTGCTGTGCTGGAATGTTGGCATCTGTTCCAATTTATCTGCATCATCAGACGATAACGATGACAACTGGGGCAGAGACCGGCTAAGTTCTTCGGCTCTTTTTGTATCGAAGCGAGAATAAGCTCGGATAAGGTGCGAGAGATATTTGAGATTTTTCGGTTGCTTCTTATTCAAAACTTGAAGCAATTTAGCAGCATCTTCCTCTCTGCTGGCCTCCAACTTAAACTGAGCTATCTCCCACAATACAGCCGAGAGATTATCATTATCAATTTGACTCCAGTAACTTGATACTTGATCCAACAGTGAGAGGCATTCCTCTATCTTCCCTTCGCTCTTCAGTACTAAAACTATTATCGATATAATACCTAAATATTGTCCTACATTAGGTATACCCTCTAGGACATTAATGGCTTTACTGCTATTGCCAATACTCCAATACAATTGAGCTAGTGTGAGATACACTAGAGGCTCAGTGCTGCTACACACTGGGCTATACCTCTCCAATATGCTGATGGCTTCTTGTGGTTTACGGTCCCGATACAGTAAAGCTGACTCAGCTATGATGCATAATTCTGATCCACGTGTAGCAACACTCGTCTTCATTTCTTGGAGGATTTGGCGTGATTGCTCCAACTGGTTCAAACGCAAGGCGAAAAGGCAACGATTGAATAAAACGATTTCAAGTTGGCGTGACATTAGCTTCTTCACAGCCGCTTCATTTGTTAGCACTTTTATCTTCTTCTTGCTATCAAATATATCTTTATCTCCATTAATAACTATGACGTTGTTAGCAGCTGTCAACTGGTGGACAGGAGTGGGCTTTGACTTCAAAACATTAGCGTATATACTCAAGGCTTCTTCATTGGATCCCATACATTGTAACGCATACCCCAACTGGATGCGTATCGGCAACAAATCCCTCTCTATCTCCTCCTCTTCCATGCTGTCTGACTCTTCACAAAGCTTCTCTGCCTTTCTGAGGAGCTGTTCGGCATTTTTGTAATCTTTCGTAACGTTAAGATAAACCGTAGCTAAATTAAAACATTGTTCTACAGTGACAGGCGATACAGGAGAAGCGGAGAGGACTTTATTAACAGTGGAATTATCGAGATAGCTCAAACTAGCAACCATATTAGCACTACGCTCGTTACCATCGTCTATCGAGAGACCCTCTTGAAAACCTTGAGCCGATTTCGTGTAGTTACCCAAACGATAATAAACCTGAGACTCCAAATCAAGCACACGCAGGGACTTTCTTTCCTCTTGGGGTAGAGACTGTAGACATTGTAGACTCTTCTCGTATTGCTCCATTTTGTACAGGCAGTAAGCTTTCTCGTACAAGAAAGACTTGCCACTTCCAATCTCTTCTATGAGTGACAATGACTCGCTAAATTCAGATTCTTGTATTAAGCAGACGATCTTACAAGCTAGGGCGTCGGGATCACGAGGAGACAGTTTAAGTATCTCGTCGATGACTTCCAGGCCGTATTCATAGTCCCCGTCTTCCCCAGCGAGCTGTAACTGAGTGAACAACTTTGAAAGAGATGCTTCTTTGTTAGCCGCCATTTTACTTACACGTGCACAGTAGGCGTGGCTCTATTTAATTAACAATAATTATTAATGCAATTAAAATCAATTAACACTATTATATAAAACTGTCTTCTTTTAATTTATATGATTATTTCTTCTCTCTAAATTTCAGCTACGGGACCATATTTAGGATCAGTAGGTCCCTCAGTGATTGTCGATAATAATGGCTGACATGCTGTACCAGTGTCTATATCTGGAGCCTTCCTTGCAAACAACAACTTAATGTCAGTATGTAAATAGTGTCTACTAGATCTTGTACTAATAAATCTATTAGCAACAATAATGATAATAGTAGTAGTAATAGATTAGATATCAAAAATACCTTAAATGTATTAAGTAATGCAATGATGGTGGTAGTCTTTTCTATAATAAGGAATAAATAAACAGATAACCAACAGTTACTCATGCACTCCCAACACTCCATAGATACATGTAGTAGAGTAAATTCAGTAAAACTCTACTATCTTGCCCGTAGACAAAGCACAATAGCACACCCAGGAATAATGGAGTTACCTGTATATTTTGTGTAATTGTTTTTTGTCTTATAAAAGTGCTGGATGACGGGGGCATATCGGAATGATCGTAATGTACTATGAACATCTTGACAACAGTCTTGTTAGGATTAAATAATGTCTAATAATAACAATAATGATAATAGCAAAATTATTATTAATTATTGTTATAATTACATACCAATTGAACAGTTCCTTTGCTTGGTACTTTATAACCTCTTCTACCTATGTTAGATAAATCAATGTGACCCTATTAGTGATAAAAAAATGCCATTTATAACTTGATACATTATTAGATTATTGTACTATAAATAGATACATTACTGTGCTAAAAATAGATATGTTAATGCTTTGTCATTCTTACAAAATAAGGAGATGTGCCATAAGTATCGCCAGAATCAGACAGATTAAAGAATGACGTAGTGACTGGTAGTGTCACATGATTTGGAATGAATGAACCACTTGCGCCTAATTCAGCTGTAAACCCCTATCAACCATAACAATGATATCTTTCTATTTAATAGTTTCAATTCTCATTTCATTCTCTCCCTTTATCAATCACACTACCCATAAACATCAGATTATCCCTCTCCCTACTCCTATTTCTCTCTCATTGTCTTCAATACCTCCACATATCCACATGGCTCTAATCTTCCATTAAGTACTGACTCCTAATATCATAAAAATAAGTAATATGTACTTCTTAAAAATTGTTAACAAACTTCAAAAGATCCTAACAGACAGAGATTAGGAACACCAGCAGGTAAAGACATGCTTCTAACTGGTGGCATAGGACGACTGACCTACACTTTATTTAGACAAAGAATTATCTACTATTGTACATACTTTTGTACTGAAACCCATTGATCTCCTTTTAAACCTGACAAATAAATGAAAATAAATAATCAAAAAACTAAATAATTGTATATATACCTGTGTACGTCTTGATGACACGATAATGAAGGTATCTATAAATAAGGAAAAATAACTAATTAACAATAACAATAACAACATATCTACACACTATTCACACTTAATTAAAAACCCCATTTCAATAATAACCACACGCACTGGACTAGATGAGTAGGTGAGTCTTGAATTACTGGTTGAGTCTCCATTTGCCGATATTCTATCAATCATTATTTGTCTTGAACGTAGTTTAACGCTTGAACCACACCCTACACTATCGACAGAAGTAGTTAGGGACAACTGTTTTAAATCTTGAGTTATGCTCTCGCTTCTGTCGACTCCATTGGTTCCTAGTAATGACTCGGTGTGAGGTTTTAGTCCATTCGTCGAAGTCTCCTCGTTCATTGTCCCTGATAATAGGAATTAAGGAACAATAATTATAACAAAAGAGAAGGTCAGTCTTACCATTCTCTTCTCTTCTATCCACGGAGACTGTAGGCATAGCCGTATCGGCCAGAGATGATGAAATAATTCTCTCCTTTTCTTTATTCTTTCCTTCACTATTTCACCATAGAACAGTTGCTTAGCAACTGTTACGTCATAAACACCTGATTCAATTACCACGCCCACAAATTAATCATAATGGAATTGATAACATGAATCAAATCAAATCAAGTCAAATCAGTACATCAAACAATTGTTACAATCTTTATTGTTTTTAACCAGGAGGCCATTCCATTTGCCTTCCTCCAATAACATGAATATGTAAATGATAGACAGATTGAGCTCCTTCTGTCCCATTGTTAATGACCACTCGATATCCTTTATCCAAATTCTTGATCTCGATAGCAACTTTCTTTGCAACTAGTAGCATGTGCCCCAGCAGCTAAAATAAGAAATAGCAAAATTAATGTCATTACTAGACCTGGGATCAATTACAAAACTTTATTACAATTGTACATTTAATTACACTCCTTTTGTAAAAAATACATTACAATTATGTTTTGTTGAAGGAATTTCGATTAAAAATAACATTTTGATATGTTTTTTGCATGAAACAGAAACATGGCTTGACTTTAAAAATAGCAGTTTAGCTGTCATAGAACAAGGATTTCCCATAAAAGCATGCTAAGTGAGCTAAACAGCAGCACACTTCATGAGCTGACAAGGAATGCTCTATTGCTTTTAAAGTAATTTTTAAATTCATAACAAATCAAATTTTGATTGGAATTGGCTCAAACTTTGTATACCACATAAGAACATGCATATGGTTTAGAAAAAAATGTAAAAATTAAATATTCTCTCCTTGTCAACTTTGATGAAAACTGACTAACGACCCTGTACTATAGTACAGGGACTTTGGCTCGATTTTGGAGTAATCTCAAAAATTTGTGAAAAATCCAATTTTGATTGGAATCAGTTCAAACTTTCTACGCAACATAAGAACATGTATGTGCATCAGATAAAAATATAAAAATGGAAAATTCTCTCCTTGTCAATTTTGATGAAATTTGGCCAACGACCCTGTACTATAGTACAGGGATTTTGGCCCAATTTTCGAGTGATTTAAAATTCATAAAAATCCAATTTTGATTGGAATCAGTTCAAACTTTTTACACAACATAAGAACATGAATATGCATGAGAAAAAGTTATTAAAATGATGAATTCTCTCCTTTTTATTTTTGGCAAAATTTGGCCAACGACCCTGTACTATAGTACAGGCCAGTTTGGCCTGATTTTTAGCAACTTTAAAAATTCATAAAAAACCAATTATGATTGGAATCAGTTCAAACATTCTACACAATATCACAACATGTATATGTATGAGAAAGTTATTAAAATGTTGAATTCTCTCCTTGACATTTTTGGTAAATTTGGCCAAAAATCCAATACTATAGTACAGGGACTTTAGCCCAATTTTTAGCAACTTTAAAAACTCCAAATTTGATTAGAATTGGCTTAAACTTTCTACACAACATATAAACATATATACCGTACGAAAAGATTTATTGACAAGGAATAAATATCGGCGATTGGCGGTTCTTTGAAGAAATTGCCACTATAAAAGCCGCCATTTTGTTTCAATCTGAGCATGCTCAATGGCACATGGCACAAAATCGCCAATATAAAATCCGCCAATTTCTTTCCAGAGGTAAATTTGCAAATATTACTATTGCCAATAAATCATCATGTACTGTATGCATCAAAAAATTACAAAAATTGAGAATTCTCTCCTTAAAATGGCAGATTTATATCAGCAGTTGTTCATCATAATCCATTCCTAGCCAATAATGAATAATCCCAATGGCACAGCATATAACTTATGTGCAATAATATGCTTTGATTTAAATGTAATACAAATAAATTTTTCATCATATCTCATGTCTTCCCGATGCATGCAATTATAAAATACTTACAATTTTTTTAACACATGGGCAAAACTTAGCATCAATATCTACAAGTACATGTAGAATTAATTTTTGTTATTTTTGCACGTCAGCAGGAATTCAAAAACTTTAACACATAATTTTTAAAATGAGCACACTTTAACTTAATAGACTAATGTGAAACTAAAACACTGTTAAAATAAACGAAATTTCAATGCTGCAAATATGTTATGGTTGGTACCTGTTCATCGTCACGAGTAACATCATCAAGTTTCGATATCGCTTTACGAGGAATAACTAAGAAATGAGTCGGACCTTGTGGAGATACATCATCAAAAGCAACACACTAAATAAAGAATATTTGTAATTAATAATAATAACTGTTATTATTATTTAGAATTTCTATCTCACCTGCTCATCTTCATAAATAAACTTGCAAGGTATTTCTCCTTTCAATATTTTACCAAAAATAGTATCACCCTCACCACCAGTTGCCCCTTGTGCCTTCTCTACTTCAGATGCCATGTTGCAAACTTTGGCAAAGATAAACCTAAAACTATAGCCACGCCTAGTAGGTTTGGCCTGGCATCAGTTGAGTTTCATTATTCATCAATGGCAGGTTACCAGATAACAAGAAGCACAGGAGAAGCTCAAGGTGGAGGAGAAGAGAAGACGTTTGATTCCATATACAAGATGCTAGTTATAGGAGACTCCAGTGTAGGGAAAACTACACTATTGACCCGCTTTGTAGAAGATAAATATCATTCGAACTTTATGTCTACTGTTGGTAAGGCGTAGATCAGTGAATGAGAGAGAGTTAAAGAGCTAGTGGTCCTTATTATTATTAATATGTACTAGGTATAGACTATAAAACCAAGATAGTTAAAATGGGATCAGAAAGAGTCAAGTTACAAATATGGTAATCACACACCCACTCAAGAATATGAATTTAATTCTAATGTTAGGGACACAGCAGGTCAAGAGAGATTCCGTACGTTAACCAATGCCTATTTCAGAGGAGCAGCTGTAAGAAACATTCATTATTATTGTTTATTGTTTATTTTGATTACTTGAAACTGTTATCATTCATTACATAGGGTGCTTTATTGTTGTATGATATAACCAACAGAAGTTCGTTTGTTAACTGTTCGACATGGATGGAGAGTGTAACACAAGTAATTAATACTAACCAATACTATTAGTGACAGTAATTAATATGTGTCATTGTCTACTGCCATTCAGTGGAGAAAATGTGCAAACATTAATGTATTCAATTGTGACTATGAGCATGTTTCATCTCTTCATGTATAGCATAACTAGCAAACAAAGTTGACTACTGTATAGCTAGAAACTTTGTAGTGTTAAAATTTGGCAAATTGACTTTGAAAGAGGTTTGGAGGTTGAAATTTTGGTGAAGTTTTAACTCTGCATGCTTCTATAGAACCCTTTCCAATTGGAGACTACAAATTTGGCGAATTGACCTCAATTTGACATATTCGCCAAAATTTTACTCCAACAAATTTTCTAGCTACATGTATTTAGTATTTGCAATTACAACAAATTACTGTAAGACTAATATTGTGTGCTGTAATTTACTGCAAGAGACTGTAAAACCTAAAAATATGTAAAATCTAAAAAATAATTAAATGTGTGAGGGAAGCAGTGTGCCCATGTCTACTTATAGTCTTATAATCTCGTTATGTTTACATTCATTCCTTTAGCATGCTTCGCCCAACATATGTGTAGTGATAGTTGGTCATAAATGTGACGCAGAGGACGAAAGAGTTGTCACTACTGCAGAAGGACTTCGTGTAAGTAATTATTTAAACTTGCTCCCTTTCTGAATTATGACACTCTTGATACTAATGAAGACTATCTATGTAGTGCATAAATAGTTAGCTTAATTGTTATCATTACTTTTATAGTTGGCAGAGCACTATGAAGCCGATTTTTTCGAAGCTAGTGCGAAGATTGGTCAAAATGTTTCTGATGTCAGTTGCAATGGAAAGCTGATGCTTTATTTTTCATTTATATTTTAGGTTTTTATGAAGTTGGCCGAGCGAATTAAGAAAACGCAGAGTTCCTCAGCTAATCAAGTAATATTAAATTATTTACATAATAACAATAACAATAATATCAATAAAAATAATAATAATAATTTTCATTGTGATTTTTATATTATAGAAAAGCAATAAAAACTCATCTGCGACAGATAGTAATCTTAAATTAGATCCATCAAGAAACAGACAGCAAGATTCAAATTGTAATTGTTGAGATTAATATAAAAATCACTATTATTATTATTATTATTATTTAATATTATTATTATTGTCATTAATATTAGTATAACGTATATTCATTTTTATGTATCTTCTTCTTCCTCCTCTTCTTCTTCCATTATTGTCAATTGTTTATCAATTTGTTGTGAACCTGGTTTGTACCTACCACTTGCTCCACCAAGACCTGATGGATTAAACGGGTTACCAGATGCTGGAGTTACCTTTCTCTTTGGAGGTGACTTTGGTCCTGGTCCAGTGCTAGTCAGTTGTTGTGTCCCTCCTGATGGCTTTAATGGCTGAATGAGCTGACATTCATCATCATCTTCGCTATCTTCAGTCTCAGTGTAATCATCTGAGTCAGATGAATCATGATGTGTCGTGTCTTTCTTAATTGCTGGCGCACGTAGAAATTCGTTGTTGTCTTTGCTATCAACTTCTTCGTCATCACTACTGTCAGTGAATGGCTCCAGTGTATTAACACTGCCTCTCTTCTCTGCTTTAAAACTCATTACAGCTAGTGGAGAGGCCCTCTTGCTAGCTGTTACTAATGGCGAGATACTCTTAACGTTTCTGTCTACCGTCAATTTTGTTGTCATTGTCGCTGTTGTTGTTGGGCTATGTTTGGTAAGACTGGTATTAGAATTTTCTGATTTTGTGCTATTTGAAGGTGACTCGAAATGATCCCGTAACTCTGATACATTTAAACTCACTGACATTTTGCTCAATTCTTCAAGAACTTCAGCAGTGTTCTCAATTCTACCTGATCTTCTCCTGGCTACTGGTGACACTCTCCCTCCTACTGGAGGCATTACTTCCAGTGGCTTTGGCTCCATTTCTGAGTTTTCATAATCTGCAGGTTTCTGCTGCATTGGTGATGGCACAAACTGTACTGTATCTACATTTGTTGGGCTAATAATTGATATTACCGGAGGCTCTACTACATCAAGTGATCCAGTGCTCTCTTGAATTGCATCATTCTTCTCTGTTTCATTATCAGGAGAAACCATTACTTGTAGATTAGGCTTTTTCTCAACTACCTCATTCTCAAAACTGCCTTCCAACACATTTCCAGATGCTTCCTCTTCTTTCTCCATCTCTTCATCAAGTAATTGTGTGGTGTCAGTATCTTCAAACATTGTTTCATCCAGTTCAAGCTCATTGTCAAGCATGTCAGGCACACTCAGTTTATAATGAGGCTTTTTATTTCCTAATAATCTACTCATACCTTCAAATGAAAGGTCTGGTTCAGATTTGAAAAGTTTGCCACTTCTAAACAAACGAAAGTTATGTAATCAAGTCCTGTGAACACAGAATAGGCTACATCTACTCACCTAACAGTAGGTTGAACCCTAATGGGTGAGAGAGCAAGAGCTTGCTGCTCATTATAAGTTAACTGGTCAGTCAGTCTCCCTTGTCTCTCCATGTCCTGAACATAAGGATAACTTGCTGTGCTGTACTTTGGATGGTATGCTGTTTTGGGTTCAGCCCTTGTTGTTGATTGATGCTGCCTCTGATATATGTCAGTTGTGCTTTGACTACCACAACACACATAAAACCTGTAAAGATATCAAAAAGTATACATTGGTCTTTATCATAATAGTCTTACCATACGCAAGCAACAATAGCAGCTAGAAGTAAGAGTATAAGTGTCACTGATACTGCAATAACGACGTTCTCGTTCACCATACTCTGAAATGCTAGCTCCCAGTGCCTATGGACTATACTGCTAGTCTAAACAAAATTCTGTCAGTTAAATGAAGCTTGTGACCACACATACACACGAACAACTAACAAATACATACATAGGCCACAGTCTATGAATATATACAGTTCCCTTATGAAGTCATGAACAACACACAAATACAGAGGCTATTCACAGCGATGGGTTCACTAATAGAGGTGTGGCTCGCTGCTGATGAGCGCTAGCTGAGCTGAGAGCGCAGCTGCAAACACAGTAGGTGTGACTACTGAGCCGCCCACACAAACAATGTCAGAAGTTCCAGTGACTCACACTTTTAAGATACTGGTTTTAGGAGACTCTGGGGTCGGAAAGACGAGCCTCATCAAGTACTACACCGACGGAGAAGCTTCTAAAAGCATACTATCAACTATTGGTAGGTTTTGCACCTGCTCTTCCGCTCGTTTCATCTCTCAAAATGTAGGTATAGATTACAGTGATATTAATGTCACTGTGAGGGGCATCACAGTCAAACTGAGAGTATGGTAAGTAAAGGGAGGCTCTTATTAGTTATTAGTGGCATTAGGGATACTGCAGGCCAGGAACGATTTCACACGTTCACAAAGCAGTTCTTTAGAGGAACTCAAGTTAGTTATTATTATCAGTGAGAGAGAGAGAGGGGGGAATGGAATGGAATGTAATAGCAATGAGTTAGTGAATGGGCCAGCTTATGTAGTGGCTTAATCATAATATGGCATGGAGTACAGCAGTTATTGTTATCAATATCTCTCGCACACACGAATCACTCCTTGTGTACACTCTGGCAATGCTAAAGGCAGTCATTTTAGTGTATGATACAACTTCATTGAAGTCATTTCAAACGCTTTCTGTTTGGATAAAGATGTTATCAGATGTAAGGAAATGTAAATAGTACACACTCACTCATTTTATTATACTTTCTGTTAGTTTGGGCTCACTGATTTAGATGCTGTGATAGTTGGGAATAAAAGTGATCTTCCTGAATCTGCTGTGCCTGATGATTTAGCAAAAGCAGTAAGTGTTAACATGAGTCTTTTAATTGTTGTAGCATAAGATTATCTACTCTTGACTTTAGCTATGATAGTTACAGGTTTCAGGTTGGGTTGTCACAGTTGTGGTTCAGAGTTGACATAAAACACAAAATAGAATTAAAATTTGGCCAAATTGGTGTCAAGTTCAAAGCGTTATTTGCGTCAAAAAAGTCAGATTGTCCACACAACTTATGCTTAAATGTCGACTGTAAACCAGGTTTAGATATTATGTACACTACATTTTAGCCTTTTCCTTAACTGACAGTATTTTTAAAGGTTCCCTCATTTTAAATATATTTTTATGCCAATTAATTGGAGCATTTCAAAATGTATTCATTATTAGAGGCCTACTTATCTCTGGGCACAAATTAGCTGCATACTTAAAAGTGTGCAGTGTAATCTCTATAATAACAAAGCCCTTAGATAAGTAGGCTTCACTCTCACTAGCCACATTCTTAAACCTATATCTATAATATAACCTCATCCATTACATCAGTTACACAAAACGAGACTTAAGCTTCATCTTGTGTTGCATTCTTTAGAACTGATGCAATGAGTTAAGTTATTATAAGCATAGTCTTGGACTAGCAATCGTGTAGACTGTTGTTCATTTGCTTATTGTTTTGCTTCCTATAGTTAGCAACAAATATAAGTTGTGATCATATACTAACCAGCACAGTAACAGGCTCCAACGTTAAAAAGGTAATACTATAATATACTAATGATAAAAGCAGTGACTATTATTATACATATAGACATTCTTCAAAATAGGAGAAGCACTGATACACAGTCATAATATATTTGCTCCTGGGCTAGAAGCAGCAGCAGCTTATGAAGGAACTGGTAATGAGCCACACAGTGGATCTGTTAGTCGTCACAGAGAAAGAATAGAGTCGATAGTACTATCAAAAGAACACTATGACAAGAAATCGAAAGAGAAGAAGCCATGCTGTTAAATAATATATAATAATATTATCCTTATTATTATTATTATTATCATCACTCTCATTATTATAGTGGCAAATATTTTTAAAAATAAAAGATAGCAGAAATATATTTACATAATATTTATAATGTTGTTGTGCTTTGCGTAGAATGTTTGCAGTGTGACAAAATGAAACAAAAACAAACAATAAAAAATGATGTCAGCAACACCAAGATGACTTCTTAACTTTCTCTTCTTCATCATTATTTGTTCCTTTGAAAAAAATAAAAACAAAAAATTTTACTATAATGTTTCTCATCTTATTTTGCTGTTCACACCTTCTCACTCCTTGTTAACACCTTGTTCACACGTAATACAGTAGCAGTGTATACTTAACTATACACATTCAGACGAGAATATTGTGGTACATGATTTCACAGTGCAAGTATGAAGGACATAATATCATATACACTGTAGCTGTACATTGAAGACACTATAAGTGGTGCAGTAATGTTAAAGGCTTTACAGCAATTTCGAGCATATTTAAAATATACACATTATTTTAGCTGCTACACAATTGTACACTTTATATTATGTACATTATAATACATGTACACGTACATGCATAAAAAACTTATGATGTTGACAGAAAACATCTTAAGGCATCCATTCTCTGCATACATAACTTACAAATAATTATTCAATACATTTACCTATTTTTGGTTCACATGCAACAACAACAAAAACAACACAACACTAATAAATATCAATAATAAATACTAATTACCTATTGAATCTGTTTGATATAAGTATATGTCTGCTAGTGCCTTTTCATTTAGTACTGGTAGAGGTGATGTGGTTGCACTGATTGGGAATGAGCTACTGATTGTAGTGGACATTAATAAATTATTATTGTACAGCTCAGTTATTCCTTGGGCCACTTTGAGAAATGCTTCTTTGACACCTATAGGAGTGTAGTGCATAAAATAGTGACTGAATGATAACCAGATGACATAAAGTATAGTAATAAACCAAATTACGATCAAAATCAGTTCAAACTTTCTACGCAACATAAGTACATGTATATGCACCAGAAAAAATTATAAAAATTGAGAATTCTCTTCTTTTCAATTTTGGTGAAATTTGGCCAACAACCCTGTACTATAGTACAGGGACTTCGGCCCGATTTTGGAGCAACTTCAAAAATTCATAAATAACCAAATTTTAATCGGAAGAAGATCAAACTTTCTACACAACATAAGTACATGTATATGCACCAGAAAAATTTAA
The DNA here is from genome assembly GCF_000090795.2 of Amphimedon queenslandica. Taxonomy (NCBI): domain Eukaryota; kingdom Metazoa; phylum Porifera; class Demospongiae; order Haplosclerida; family Niphatidae; genus Amphimedon; species Amphimedon queenslandica. Next base: position 8,625 of record NW_003546991.1, on the reverse strand, counting down.
AAATTCGAGAATTCTCTACTTTTCAATTTTGGTGAAATTTGGTCAACGACCCTGTACTATAGTACAGGGATTTTGGCCCAATTTTGGAGCAACTTTAAAAATTCATAAAAAATCAAATTTTAATTAGAAAAAGCTCAAACTTTCTACACAACATAAGTACATGTATATGCACCAGACAAATTATAAAATTTGAGAATTCTCTTCTTTTTAATTTTGGCAAAATTTAGCTAACAACTCTGTATTGGTCCAATTTTTGAGTAACTTTAAAAATTATAAAAAAATCCAATTATGATTCGAATCAGCTCAAACTTTCTACACAACGTAAAAACATGTATATGTAACAGGAAAAAATTATAAAAATGAAGAATTGGTTTTTGGCCCAATTTTTGAGCAACTTTAAAAATTTGACTTTCATTGGAATTAGCTAAAAAAATAAAGAATTCTCTTGTAGAGACTTTGCATGATATGTAGGGTTTCCAACAAAGTGTGCTAGCAAGCTTTTTTACAAGCTTATAAGAAGCTTAACACTCTATGGAAACTTGGATATTTAATTTACAATCAAACTATTAAAGCATTTGATCTCTTCCCTCTAAATTACCAATGTTTTCTGCAGCTGATGTTTCTGTGAACATTGCTCCAAGAGAATGAGCAAAAGTGGTACCTTTGTTCATAGATACTTGTCTGTTTTTAGATAGATCAGTTTTATTGCCAACAATACTCAGTGCTAATAATAAACAGATATTATTAATTTACGTTAATAAAAATTAAGTACTTACCCATTGGTAAATCCACCTTGCTCTGTACTTCTATAAAAATAAAATAAAAATTAATGAAAATGACAATACTTGTTTCTATTACCATTGACCCATAATTTAGCTTCATCGAATGTTTTTTCATTAGTTATGTCATACACAATCATTGCTGCATTTGCTTTTCTATAATACATTGGAGCCTATAAAACAACAACCAAAACAACAATAAACAAAAACAACAACAATGCAACTTAATGCTAAATAAGATGTTTTATAATAATAACATTTTACTGTGCTTGTAGTACTGACCATTGATCTAAACCTATGGGATGAAATCAAAGGAAAGATCATAGTTTTTAAAATAATTGTTATTGTAACCTTTCCTGTCCAGCTGTATCCCAAACTTGCAACTTGATTCTAAATCCAGCAAGAATCCTTTAATAATGGCATAAGAGGAAATGATGCAAACATTGATGAGAGATGGGAGACAAGGAGAGAAAGAGAGAGAAATATCAAAAAGAAACAGATAAATAAATACAATAAAATTGTAAAATAACTTAAAAAATTCACAAGATGTATCACTGAATAAAGCTACAACGAAATAACAAGATGAAAATGACAGAATGTACACAACAATAATGAAAGGTAAATTAATTATTACAGATATTAAAATAATTATTAATATTGCTAATAATATTATTATTTCATCATACATTTGTAAGGAAAAGAAAGAAGCACCAATCGTTGGACTGACATTCTCAGAAAACACTCCACCCATATTCCTCACCACTAGTGATGTTTTTCCAACACCTACAACCCGTAGAACAAACAATGAATTGTATATAAAAGCTACTACACTACAGCCTTTATATGGACTTGCCTTGAGCTCCTATTATTACAACTTTAGCCTCGATGGTTTTTAGACGGTCTCCGGTCTGTGGCACCGTTAAACTCTGGCGTCGAGAGGGGCTCTGAGTCGAAGAAGCGGCTGCCATAGCAGGCACTTATTTCGCCCTATTTGCTTTTCAAGAATTCTGCACAATAGTGGGCGTTACTCAGCCTAGCCCCGCCTTTTGTAATGTTTTAATTTGTTGCGTGGGTGGATTGTGTGTAGACTAGACTAGAGGTTAGGAGCATGTGAGTGTTTATTTAGTCATTATTATGCTGTGTCTGTGAATTAATTTTTAAAAATAAAAAAATAAAAATATTTAACATGACATGTCAACAAAAACACTTTGATTTAGACTGTGCATCTTCCTCCGGCTTACATTCTTCATTATCTAGAGAGAAACATCGCAAATGAAAAGAGAAAGAAATTGTGTGTGCATGAAAGAAAGAGCTCTCACTTACCAATGGATGTGGTTTGATAGAGATATGTAGTATGATGAGAATTATTAGCAGTAGGTGATGACAATAACACAGTGTCACTGAGTGGCCTGATACTCTCTGGCCTAGCAGCATGAGAATTACAATTGTATATTTCAATAATCCCTTGAGCAACTTTTAAAAATGCTTCTTTCACACCTATGAATCGTTATGAAATGAAAATAAAAACAAACAGTGTTATTTACCAATGTTTTGTGCAGCTGATGTTTCTGTGAACATTGCTCCAAGGGAATGAGCAAAAGTGACCCCTCTGTTCATAGTAACTTGTCTATTACTATCCGATAGATCAATTTTATTAGCAACAACACTAATTGCTAATAGTGGGAGTGAACAAATATACAAATAGTGCCATAAAATATACATGTACTTACACATTGGGAAATCAATTCTACTTTTAACCTCTAAAGTAAAATGCACTTAATGCTACTTGACTTGTTATTTTACTAACCTTTTACCCATTCTTTGGCCTCTTGAAACGATTTCTCATTATTAACATCATATACAATAACAGCAGCATTAGCTTTTCTATAATACATTGGAGCCTAAAAAATAGACAAGGGAAAGAGAGAGAGAGAGAGAGGAGTGGGAGATAGCGGATGGGTAGCAAGGATATCAAAAAGGGAAAAGAAAAAATAAAAACCAAATAAATGTGAGAGATCAATCAATGTCATAGTTATTACTAACAATCGATCTGAATCTATAAATAAAATATAACATAATTAGATTATAAACCATCGTGGGAAAATACTTTTCCTGTCCTGCAGTGTCCCATACTTGTAGCTTGACTCTATAACCAGCCAGGGTCCTACAAAAACACTCGATGACTCACTAATGTACATATTGCCACATACACTTGTAATGAGAAGAAAGCAGCTCCTATGGTTGGGCTGATATTGTCAGAAAACACACCTCCCATGTTTCTGACGACAAGTGAAGTCTTACCTACGCCTATTACAGATTAAGTAAGTTGTTAATACATTGTTCTTCACCTTGTGCTCCTAATATAACGACCTTTCCTTCAATAGACTTCATACTGTCACCAGTCGGAGGAGGTAAAGACATTGAGAGAGACATTGTGACTGCAGTACCTCAAGCGGCAAGCCACACCTTTTTTTAATGACACGTGGGTGTTGCTTTTAATGAAGGAGTGGCTCGTTATTAAGTCTTGGATTTCATTTTCTCAAGGTCTTTAGTTTATGATGATCTTAAATGATAATGAATAAATAAGCAGATGAAGATATTAATATAATAATACAGATATATATATAGATAATTATATAATTATATTTTTGGATTGATGGAAAGTATGTCAAGTGGTATTTTATTCCGGTTAATGATAGAAGGGCCAGCCTTTCTTGCTTGTTTAAAGCATTGTCCTGATTTTTTAAAAGATGGTGAATGTTTTTTCTTCCTATGACTTTGATTATTTTTAGTGATCGTTGTTGTCTGGATGCTACTTTCTTTCTGTTCACTCTTTTCAGGTGTAGGAAACAATGTTCCATCTTTTGGCATTGAGAAAGAGCATATGCTCAAACGATTGAGTGCATACGATGGCAATTCTCTCGAAGTCTTGAGCTTATTTTTCTTCTCCGCCCACTTCTTCAAATTATTCGTTACGCTCTTTCCAGTTTTTAATGATGATTGATTTCTTGATTGAATTCTGGAGCTATTAATAGATACATTCTTCTTCTTTTTGGTGACAGGTCTTTTCATTGTAATACGTTTACGTTTCTTCCTGACGACCATGGATTTTTTGCTTTCTAAAAAATAGATAATATAGAGCATTGCTGCCGGTGCTACACTATAGTATACCATATAGCTCCAAATTTTCCTCAGTCAAAAATTTTGTCAAAATTTTAATTTCTGGTTAAAATTAATTTTTGTCAATTTTTATTAATCCACATACTACCCATGTGGAACAAAATCTTCGACGGTTAAAAATTTTATCAAGCAAAAATACCTGACAAATTTGACAAAATTTTTACGAACGAAAATTTGGAGCTATACAGTATTGCATTGTTATTTTGTTATTCATGGACATGTACATGTACATGTACAGTGCATGTATGTGCATTTTCTACATAA
>NW_003546991.1:0-4054 GCF_000090795.2 Amphimedon queenslandica | reverse complement strand
AATCGAAAAAGGTCATCAACCCTACGTCTACATACAGTTTTAGGACTACTAGTGGCAACGGAATGGTTAAGAGCGGATAGGTGCTTAATGCCGGATACATCAGTGATAATAAATGATTCCTCAAATGTTGTTTCAGCAATAGCACGAGCCTGTTCTGGCGAAGATGATGGGATACAAGCTGATTTTTCTTTCTGCTTGATAATAAAATACTAATAAAAAGTCAAGTTACAAAATACCTCATTATGCAAAGAAGGTGACCTTGAATTGTTGACACGTTTTGTGAGACATAAAGCAGTGAGTAGTCTTTCCTTATTAGTTTTAGTAGGTTTATCTATTAATAATCAAAACTATATATCGCAGTATACACTCTTAAGTACTTTTTCGTATCTTTCCTGGTTTGCTTTCTGCCTTGGGCTTCTTAGAATCAGCTCCCTTTCTCTTATTTACCATACTCGAATATTAATCAGCTGAACCATACCCGCCTATTACATGACGTCATAAGCCATGCCCCATTATGCATAATAATTATTAATTATAAAATAGCAGGGATTCGGGATTTACCGTATTATGCTTGCGTAAGGTTACGTTAGTCATGTTAGTACTACTTGCCTTTAACTTTTTTATAATTCTACTAATTTTTTAAGCATACTGATGATACAAAAAGTGTACAATAGGACATATCTTTTTATAGCACTGAAAGAATATACCGTAACAGATTAAGATATTTCGCTAATGTTCAGTACTTTGGTAGTAGTCTTTCAGTGGTTTTCGATCATTTAGTTGAAAATCATCCCCAACTATTTTGTTAGATTGAATTTTTCTGGAGCGGCCACCATGGTGTTTCATCTTTTTAATTTTTTTACAACAGAATAGAAGGCTTATGATAAATAACGCTAGGAGACTAATAAAAAGCAGAGAACTGAGTACTCCTATAATAATTATGTCTACAAAAATAGAATAGAAATACATATGATTAAAAAATTGATATCATTTCATTTTTACCACGATGACTGTCCTCATCCAAAGCACATTGGCTTCGAGATCCACTTGTCAAATACTTCTTAGTGATATTAAACTCTACGTAAATGTATGTATTAACTGTAATATTTGATAGCTGAGGGGAAATTTAGAGTCATCATTAGCCAAAATAAAAAAAATTAATGAGCTATTATGGACATGCTCAATGGTATAATTAAGGCTACAAATTTGCCAAATTAAAACCCATCAATTACCAAAAATTAACAATTGCCCCCATATTATGTACAGCTAGCCAATACACATTATCAAATCAACCATTTTATATGTACCTACATAAAATTCACTAGCTCAAGAATTTGTGAGCATTCCAGCAATATATCAAACATGTGAAAAAAATTTAAAATTGTTAGCAGAAAGGGAGGCTGGCCTACTTACTGTAAAAAATTTTGTCAAACTGAAATTATTATCCTTAGTTTAATTAATAAAGACTTTTTGTCAACACATGCATGTACTATACACATAATGCTACTGGCTATACTGTAGTTGTCATGTAAAATTAAGGGAATTATGCCTATCTTTAAGGATTGGAAAAATAGTGAATGTGCTATCAAACTGTCAAATTCTTTTTTGTTGTACACTCACAGGTTTATAACATAGTTTAAGCATAACAGTGAGAATTTTATACTTACTACATGTTAATCTCACATGCTCATCACAGCTGCCAATAATCTTATACTTGCTTGGTATCATACAGTGGGTAAAACATTCAAAAGAACCAGTTTCACTAGTACAAGTGTATTCTGTGGCGTTAATACTCTTCAATGACTTGACACTATTAAAATGAGTCAAATGAGTGACACTGTACAACATTACTATAACATTTGTGAACTTACGATGGAGTTTCTGTAGCCCAAGTATCATGTCCTGTGTATCCATACTGTCTACATATTGAATCAGCTACTGTATTAGTGAAGGCTGCATTGTTACACACATGATACCACTCATTGCCAAAATGTACTTCAACTGTACCATCAGCTGGTGTAGCAGTATTACTGTCAACAAGATGAACTTGACCTTTGTAAGGATTAGTTTTTACTAGAGTATGCTTAGTATCTATAGTATTATACACATACAGGTAACTGTAACTATTAAGAAATGCACTTACAATGTAAACATTTTAACATCCAACTAAACTATGATTGTGGCTCAATAATAAGATGCCACAGGATATTATAATTACATAATGAGTACTTCAACATCAAGGAAGGTTCAAAAATTTCCCTTGCCACACTTTTAGCCATTAGGATTATAGCATGTACATAAAAACTTACCACTACTCATTCTCATGAGAACTTACTGCAAATAATTTTTGCAGATCTACATGTTTTTTTCTTTGGAACAGGATCAGAGATGTTACACCGCATAATATTGGTTTCACCATATATAGAGTAATTTGAAGTTGATGGACATAAAACTTGAGTGATTACACAATCAGACACCACTGGACTAAGACAAGATATGTGCCATTATTTGGAATAGAATAGTGAAGTAACTTACGAGTCACTTATTTTGAAAGTAGTAGCATTAATGAATCCTTTTTGTCGACACGCAACATGAGCTACATTGATGCTTATACCATCATAACAAATTGTTATCCAGCTTTCATTGTGATGATATAACTGTAGTGGATCCAACTTAACATCCCATAGCTGATCTCCTTCATCTAAAAATAGCAAATATTCAAACACTTAAATCTATAAACCATAAATATTATCTGCTATGCAGTAAAAACGATCACAATTAATACTCTTAACGTACAATACAAACTACACATATTCTTCACCATTTCTTTCACATGATAATTATAGCTATGTACAGCATGAAAAATTTGCAAAAGAAAATAATTTTTCAAGCTCTCATAAAAATTAATTTGCATTTGCATGTGTCGTTATTATTGTTCGTTACTATGATAATTAGTTTTTGTTACTATTACTATGATTGTCATTATATGGCTATTGCTACTTTCCTTCTGCTGTGTTTTAATACATGTGTAACTACAACACTATGTTTACAACACTATGTTCACACTAGCTTTTGTAACAGGGCCAAGTACAGTTTGAATTTACATATAGCAGGCCTTGTTTGGCCATAGATGCCGATAATATTATAGATTACAGTATATTATAATATAGTATCTAATGTAGATGTAGTACTACTAGTGATGCATCGATACCAAATGCAAATATTGGTATTAGTTCAAAATCGATTGATATCGGTATAGCCATAAGGAGTTACCAATATAAGAACTGATAATAACTTATAATAAATAATAAACATGCCAACAAAATGACATGAAAAAGCAGTTTGAGTACAGAGAAAGCAAAAATGCTAAATACTGTTTTTAAAGAACAATATTGGTATTGGCTATGTTAATGCAACTTGCTCAAAATAAACAGCTAAATATCGGTTTTGAAAAACATGTATTGGTGCATCACTAATTACAGTGAATCAGGACAATATTTATGTCCAATTGATATAACTGCACAATCTATAGCATTGATCAGTAGTCTCCCTTCGACTGCTCTCTAGTCCTGGGAAATGGTGGTCTTACAGCAGGGGTGATTACATATTCCCAGTGCTGGACTGTAAACAGAGAACTACAGTAGCCAGTTAGCAACTGGTAGTAAAAGCTAAAAATATATAGATATATTTTTGTCAGTATCTGAAAAACTATAAATTTTAGATATTTCAAATGAATGGAAGTGGTGATGAATATATATAGATATTACAGATACACTACACTAAGTATATCTAGATGTAATATTCATGGCAAAAGCATATAAAGAAGGCCAAAACTCACCAGAGGCAACAGTGTATATGAAGATTGAGGTGACAGTTAAAATTTTGAGGAACATTCTCAGTAAACAGACTCTTTAACACAGGTTGAGAAGCAATGAGAACACAGGAACTTAATTCTTTATTGACACACCCAAGTTGCAAAATTCATATAGAGCTTAGAGCAGCATCACAGTTATGATACATCTATGGCTTTTTTGATTTCTGATAACATATTATG
>NW_003546990.1:37727-39609 GCF_000090795.2 Amphimedon queenslandica | reverse complement strand
CTTCTTTATTAGTTTTTATCACCGCAAATTAGTGATGTTCGATACCGGAAAAAATGAATTCGGTTCGATTCCGAGTACTTTTTCTCAGAGTATCGATGGTATCGAGTACGATTCCGAGTACCAGATAAGGTCAAAGTCCAGAGGTGCTTCCAGCCAGTTACTGCTGCTAGAATTGACCATGAACACTAAAAACAGGTTTCATTGTTCACTTCCTCACTTTTTCACCACCTCAAAGATTCAAACAACAATCCAGAAAGACTGAGAAAGTTCAGAGAGCAGCCGGAGAAGGATTATCTATTATTCTTAATGTTCATTTTTTTAAATAAAAAACATTTACATTTTAATTTTAAAATTAACTAGTAGTTTATTAACTATTATTGTAGTTAACTGGGTGTGGCTGTACTCGGAATCGAATCTTTCGATACTGGAATTGCTTTTGATACCGTTTCAATCCTGGGTAGTATCGAAGTATCGAGTACTTTGGTATCAGTATCGAACATCACTACCGCGAATATTAGCAGCCGCGAATATAACCCGACCTACGGTATGTACATACATACACACATGTAATGTGTACATATGCTGGGACAGGAATATAATGTATAAAATTACATGTACATTGTACATGCTACATACACAAGTATGCATGTACACATGACATTACATGTTCATCAATAATTATACTGACTGTCACAATAATCACAAATATTACCTTTATCATGTTGTTCCTTGTCTTGTCTCAGTGCAGATATCATAATAGGATCATCATTAATAGTCTCCAAGAAAAGAGAAGCTTTCTCATCATTACTAGATAAATCATTCCTTATCTTCTGTAGAATAGGAAGGGACACTTCTTCCACTGACAGTATAAACTCTAACAATTGAAGTGACTCCAACATTGAGTAAACACAACTACTAGGAATGACTCCTTCATCACCAGACACAAAGGATCTTCCTTTCCACCACAAGCTAGTCTGCTTCTCATATATCTCCAGCTGCTCTCCCTCACTGAATGAAAGATCATCACTCCTTATTCCATGATAGTCAATACGTGCTGTGTAAATAGATTCTGCTGTTGGTGTATCCAGTGATTGTGTACACTGATCCTTCTCTATACAATATATCAATCAGTTAATGATTTAATTACTAACATATCACATACTCTCAATATTTGCCTTTTGTCTCATCAGCAGTTGTTCACTAGATATTGATATATTTTCTTGCAGTAACTCAATCTCTTTCTTATACTCCACTAATGCCTCCTCTCTTCCTGTCATGAGGTAGTATAGACAGATTATACCTGTAGAGTCAGTACCTGCTTTCATTAGGAGAGAGGTTCGGAAATACTGAGTCTCTGATTTCTTTGATTTGAATATTTTATTTATCAACTTCCCTCTAGTCAGTAGCTTTACTTTCAGTTTAGACTCTACAGTAATGACACAATGAGAATTTTAATTCATAAGATAATTGTACTGATTGTTCAAATGATTATCAACTCCACATTACTTTAATACATGCTTTAAGTTAGTACTATACCTGGTGTCTCTAGTCTCCTTTCAATATACTCTATACAAGTAAAAATACATTAATAAAATATCTTCATCATTCACTAACTATATACCTTTTCTTTTTTTGATGATATTCAGTTGTTTATCTTGTTCAAATATTGATCCTATACCATTAGTATAAGTAACATCAGTAATTGAGTAATAGATCAACTATCACACCTTCTTTGTAATCAAGTAAAGTCCTCAGTTCTTGTTCCTCTCCATCAGCTAGTTTAATCTCCTCTGCAAGACACTCATTATTCATTACCTATAATCAGTACATAATATTAAACAAGGTCTCATACAGTTACAGTATCTTATACTTTGTATCTGAT
>NW_003546990.1:31539-34751 GCF_000090795.2 Amphimedon queenslandica | reverse complement strand
TGAATGGTATGTGTGTTTGATAGTGTGTGTTTGTATCTTAATACTAATCATTAGTATCTCTGTGTGTGTGTGTATTTACTGATACATGTACTTGTTCTGTTGTTGTGTAGAAAGTTTGAACTTGTTCCAATCGAAATTGGATTTTTTCCAAAATCAAGTTAAGGTCCCTGTACTATAGTACAGGGTCATTGGCCAAATTTTACCAAAAATGAAAAGGAGAGAATTTTTCATTTTAATAATTTTTTTCTGATACATATACATGTTTTTATGTTCCATAGAAAGTTTGAGCTCATTCCAATCAAAATTAGATTTTTTATGAATTTTTAAAGTTGCTCCAAATTTTTCCTATCCACTGGACTCATCAATGACTGTACATTCCTTCAGTAATTAACAAGTAGAGTGTATTACCATTAGCAGCTGGTGGTAACTGTATCGTTAATAAGTGACAGTGAGAGGAGGTAGAGTGATACATGTGTACATGTACATTTATACTTGAATTACTATCAGGATGTCATTACTAACTGTCATTATTTTATTTATTTATTTATTTATTTATTCATTTATTAATTAATTAATTTATTTATTTATTTATTTTTAGGGTAAATTACTGGCGGCTGTTAGTGTTGCTGAACAACTTGATGGGGTTGATACTGTCCCTGTAATACTAGTCAAGTACATGTAGTAGTGGGCGGGGCAGTGGGTGGAGCATAAGGAGTCATTAATATATTAATAATTATATTGATAGGGTGTTAGAGGCAGTGGGTGTGGCCTCGTGGAGTAATTATGGACCGTTTTCTGATTGTTACTGTTTAGTGTCACTGATGGATACTGAAGGACATGTAAAGTATGTACTGTGTACATGTACATGTAATAGGATGTACTTTACAACACATGAATACTTGTATTATAGGGATTAGTGGTTAGTGGTTAGGTGTACATGTATATATGTACAGTGTATGGGTATTGAGTTACAATGTTGTAAAGTATGTGATGTATACATGTATTATAGTGATTCTACCATGCCATTAGTGATTAGTGGTTACATGTACATGTGCAGGTTTCAATATTTTACATTTTTTAAATGTTGCAGCTATTAATGCATCTCCATGCTTCTGTTTCCTATCTTTAATTTGTACCCATTACTTCTATTAGAGGGACCTCCTATACTTTATATAGGATTATATTTACTTAATGTATTTAAAAATAATGTAACCCCAGTCTTATAACATATACAGTCTCTTTTATTGAGTAGTTGTTCTCTCATTATTTCTAGTTTAATTTAGTGATCGAGACAGTCTGATCAATCTCAATTACTAATACCATTCCTTCATGATCCTAAGACTAACAATAATTTTGTACCAAAGCGTCCCTCTCCAGTATCAAGGACTGATCTATCCCTATCTCTTCAGTTTGTGGATCAAGTATTGAGGAAACAATCTAGTACTATGGAGCGTGTCTGTCAGTGGAGCTAAATCGTTACACAATGAGTCTAGTCTGTCTTGTTTTGTTAGTTACTGACTCAAAACATACCAGTATGAATTAAGGACTGGGGTATTATTATTATTATTATATTAGTATTATTATTATTACTGTATTATTAATGGTACATGTACATCATTTGTAATTATATGTTGCATGATTAAAGTAATATTGAAATGATTTGTTGTTTTTTTGTGGGTGGGACTGGCAGAAGTGAACCACACGCTAATTGATTAGAATAAGATTATATATCAATGATAACGGAATTAATAAAAATAACAGATCAGCCTTTTATGTATAGTGTACTCTGATTGGTCACTTGTTTTTGCTGAAGATACACAAGTTCACATGAAGTGATTAGATATATCACTCTATTAGATTCCAGACGACTCTGTTTTGTATGAGGTGATAGTTAGGATAAGTATTAATACAAGTCTCTTTGTGTCGATAGTCTAGCCTGAGTGTCCTTATCTTCTTATTATCCATTAGTGACTGGAGGATGAGTAGTATTGACTCAGGAGACAGTGATGTCTTCATTAGATCCAGTTCAACTAGTGATGAGTTATTGAGGAGGAGGTGAGAAAGAACCTGTCCACTAGTAGAAATGATGAGAGGATTATTAGAAAGATCTAATGAGGTAAGTGTAGAGTTGTGTTCAAGTGCTTGACAGATATTAGTAACTCCTCTATCACTAATGGAGTAGAGACTGATGACTAGTTCTTGTATTGTTTTATTATTAGTTAGTAGTATACACAAGTACTGGATACAATCATTAGTTAATGGAGTGTACAGTATCTCAAGTCTCCTCAGGTTTAGTGTATGCAGTTTAGTTGATGATAGTAGAGATACTGTACTATTAGTAGATGAGGAGTGGAGGTCAATCTCCTTATGATTATTATTAATTCTACTAATCACTTCATTACACTGAACTGGAGATGGATAGTCAAAGTATACCCCGTCACTGTACCATGTCACACTCCCAGTGACTCCTAATATAAACCAAAGGATTATACTTACCTTAAGGTTACTTTTAAATACAGGTACTATTAATTGCGAATTTTGGGTTTAGGTTAAAATCGCAATTATTAATACGCGCAATTATTAATAATGACATCATGATGCCATATAACTATTAGTAATAATTACTTAATCGCAATTTTTAATACCAGCAAAATCTCCTCATGCTAAAATCGCAAAATTTAGTACCTGCAATTAAAAGTCACTCTGAGGTATATACATGTTTGTACATAATAATACACATATTCACATCATGTGTATATACAAACACACACAACTTAAATGCTAGTTGTCACTACAATGAATAAACAAATACACACAGAATACATGTATTAATTAAAGCACTGTTGAGAGTAGGTTACGGGAATTATTGCACGAGGGGCGGTCGAGAGGAAAATGTAGCACGAGGCAAAGCCGAGTGCTACATTTTCATTGAGACTGTCCCAAGTGCAATAATTTCCGTAATCTACGAATCAACAGTGATTTGATTGGTTTGTAGTCAATGTAGTGGTGCGTGGGCGGATCAAATGAAATTTCAAAAGTCGCGCAGGTGGCCAGCACAAGATGATCAGATCTCATTTATCACTATTATTATTGTTACATGTCTAGTGTATGTAGCTGTGGCTGTGATTTGCATACATACATGTATGTACTATGTAGGGGCATGCAGGTACACTGACTGTCACAATAATCACAAATATTACCTTTATCATGTT
>NW_003546990.1:0-1317 GCF_000090795.2 Amphimedon queenslandica | reverse complement strand
TACAGAATCGTATTGTCCAATGACCAAATAAAATTTGCTATTGATTTTCTAAAGAAGGAATGCTTTCAAGAAACCGAAGAAAGAGTAAGTGACTATTTTAAAAACTAAATCAATAATTACATTGCAAATTATTTGTAGTTACCATCTGACAGTGATGCTTCTCAGTGTGTTGATATTTTATCAGAGCCTGAGCCTCCATGCAAGCGATTTCGGCTGCTAAGTCAACTTGTAGCTGAAAAGCAACAAGATGATGAAGAACAGAATAGTAACAATGATGTACATGAATATTTTCGCTCAAAACGCCACTTTCCAGATGAAAACAAGCTTGATCCATTACAATTTTGGATCCAAAATGAAAAGATATATCCAACTTTGGCTCCATTTGCTCAGGATATTCTTGTAATTCCTGCATCCTCAACGCCTATTGAGCGAGTTTTTTCAAAAGCAGGGTATTCATCAAGCGGAAGGAGAAATCGACTGTCAGGAGCAAATTTAGAACTTGAAGTATTGCTGAAAGCAAATAAATCATACATTTAGATGTGTACTTTCTACTTTGACTATCTCTTCATTTATGTTACAAATATTACTAAGAACTAACTGTATAACTATAATAAAAATTTTCTAATAATTCTTAAATTAATAGTGTTCATCTACTACATAACTAAAACTCAGTTTGAAATTACAAGAACTAACTATTACTAACTAAAAATACTTTCAAGAAATACTATATAACTAACTAAAAGTATTTCAAAACGAGCATAACTAACTATTACTAACTAAAAGTATTTTTATTGAAGCATAACTAACTAAAACTAACTAATATCAAAATCTGAAGTTCCATAACTAACTATTACTAACTAAAAGTCTCATTTTGTAACTAAAACAACACTACATTTTAGTACACTGATACACTATTGTATAGTAACAAATTATTGTTGGGCTCAAGAAAGAATTATTTATTTTGTAATTTATTTTAATACCATTTCGTCACTACCTAACGTACATGTACATTATTATGATTATTATTATTATTATCATTATTATTATTAATATATATCACTTACATTTACTGATTCTTTCAGCTGATGATACTTCTCCAATTCTACGTAGACCATTAGCCAGTGTGATCCAAGACAATGGTCCAGTTACATTATCTGCTCTAGAGAGCCATTTCTCTAGACACTCCATCAAGCAACGACTAGCCCCAGCTCTTCCATAGTCTGTTTCAATAGTTTTCAGTGTCTGTAGACTCAGACCCAGTTTCAGTCCAAACTCAAACCACTTTCCTTCAGTAAACCCAGTGATCAGTAGCTCCTC
>NW_003546989.1:38707-39691 GCF_000090795.2 Amphimedon queenslandica | reverse complement strand
TGCAGATATAGCAACACATGGTCATATGCATGAGAATAAAGGGTTAATTAATCAATTATAAGACATTTATGTGATACAATAAATGTCAAAATGATTCTATAACTGGGACTACTTGAAGATTAGTCAAGATACTAAATTGGAAAGTGTATAAATCACATTTTACATGCATAAATCTGTGCCTAAAAGGTAGGAAGGAAAATATCGGATCGGTATCGGTATCGGCCAGTAATGGCTATGTTAATATCGGCATATCGGAATATCGGCTAAAACCCATATCGGTACATCTCTAATCAATATGTATCAGAAAATGCAATAAAGATGGAGAATTCTTTCCTTTTCAATTTTGAAAAAAATTGGCCTAATTTTTATCTTTGTTCATCCACAGTTAATAACATTAGTTATTAATTGTCAAGTATTAATAATTAACAAGACGTTTGGGACACTGCAGAGGGTGAGTGTAACGTGATGATGGAGACGTCCTTTGAGAAGTTGTATGAGAAGATTGACCTAACTTTATTGAACCAATTGTTACATACGTCTCATCATTGATCGTAACATTGCTGATTACATGACAGCAAAGAACAACATGGTCATCAATTATAACTTTTTTATAAGGTAAGTATATACTGTATATGTATACCCAATTACCCATTAGCGGTGGAACAGGGGAACTGTATATTGATACATGTATACAGTACATGTACCTGTTTTTGCTGAGCAAAATTCTGTTAGCTACATGAAGAGTGTTTAATGATTCTTCATTTAAAAGGATCTTGGTGATCTGTTCTATTTGCCCAATGAAATTATTGTTTATATACTGTACATGTGTACATGTATATCATGTTAATGTACATTGTGTTACTAGGACATGAATCACACTAATTCTTACGGTATTACAATAGGACTCCAGTTTGCCTCATTCATAGTACAGTATTACGGGTTGGTTCTTGATCTATTGGTATTGGGCCAGTGAAATGGCCGGAC
>NW_003546989.1:8740-10398 GCF_000090795.2 Amphimedon queenslandica | reverse complement strand
TAAGATTTTGCGAAATTAAGTTTCTTAAAAATTAATTTCAAGATGGCAAAATATTGGAAATTCGCAAAAATTAATTCTGCGAACCTTCGAATACAGGTAATTAGCAAAAATTATTATCCTAAAAAACCGCTATACAGTATTATAACTCATTGATTCGGGTGTGTAATTCTTGAAACATTGGAAATTGGAAATCAGTATTATTTGATTGGTGGCTGCAGTAAGCAACTGCCAACATAAAATCAGCCATTCTGTTTCGTTCTAAACATGCTCATGACTGATGGACTGCTAAATCATCAATGTAAAATCTAAAACCCATAAGGAGCCATAATAATTAACCCATAACTAGCAATAATTCATTAATTCTGCCTGTAAGGTATACCAACTAATACATAAATACATGTACATGTACATGTACATGTATGTGCCATTTTGCTTAATTCCCATGGATTTTCCAAGCAGCGAAATAAAATGAACTAAAACATATTGTCTAGTACCTTAAAATACCCATATATACACGTACATGTAGTACAGCATATGCATATACATGTACATGTACATGTAGAAAGGACAAGGGACAAAAAAAGGAAAAAGAGAGAGTTTCTTACACTTTCTGGTTCTTATATGATCCTAGTCTGTTTGGTTCTCCAGTAAATACTTCATCAGTTGATATCTCAGTATGAAGACTGAACTCATACTCTCTACCAACAGCTGTTGCTTGACTTGAATCTATTTTGAAATACTGCATCACCTCAGGCCACAAACCTTCCTTCCATGTAATGAAATCCTCTTCAATACTATACTACAGAGAAAGATGGAGAGAGGAAAGGAAGAGAGAGAGAAAGCAAAAAGATAGAAAGCCAAGAGCTAGGAAATATGTACAATTGTACATTTTATGCAAGAGCACTGGTATAAGTATTTGTACATTGTACATGTATGTATTATCTATGTGAGTCCTCCTCCTTCTCCTCTTATTAAACCTCATAGAATGTTTCACTTACTTTCCATCATCATCTCCTTCTCCTCTCCCATATATTTTCTCTCCTCCTAATTCTTCTAATCTCTGATCAACGTAACGTCCCATCTCATAATAATGTTCATATGTTTTATTACCCAATCCAAAGACCTATAGTAACAACAACAATAACTAGAAGAATGTAATACATTAAAGGGGTGAGCCTAAGCAAGCCACAGTATAGATATGTGCTGTATGATCTACGACCAAGCAAAGCAATTTTGCATGACTGACTATAAGACTAATTTCATGTAGAGTAGATTTTGACAGGTTTCTCATCACTTCAAGACTAAAGAAAAACTGCAGAAAATAAAGTTATCTTACTGATAGCTTTGAAGGTAGTTAGAAGCAGTGAGAAGATTGCACATCTGCTTTCTTCAGTGTTGCTGCACATGCTTTGAGCAGAAACTAGGCATGCATTTCTCATTGCATTAAAGTCATCAAAGTCCTTTATGTCAATGAAGAAGATTGTATATTTGCTTTCCTAGCCTTCCTTGCTGCAGGAGAAGTCTTTGAACAGCAGTTTAGTCTTATCTTGCTGACAGACTTACAATTGTAATTGTAATTGACATGTATTTCAAACTATGGACTGTAATTGTAATTGTAAATAATGATAAATTACATCATCTAATGAGGCACATTTACA
>NW_003546989.1:4061-6622 GCF_000090795.2 Amphimedon queenslandica | reverse complement strand
ATTATCACTCAAGGACCTTCCCGTCAAAAAGTCTGGTCATTCATTGCTGGTCAAAGTGAATTACGTTCTTCACCACGTTCATGTCCTTGTAATACTGGGAGTTCTGCAACTGTGCCCACTTCTATTGGTAATAACTACTTCTGTGAATCTGGTAATCCTAATAGTAGCCCATCGCAGATTCTCTACACATCTGATCCACTATGGGATGGTCAAGGTTGTGGCTCTCATGAATCACCTTGCTGTAATGTTCCTGGCATCCCATGGTTTCACAGAGACTATGGTAGCAATACCACTACTGACTATATTGAGTTGAGGGTGTGTGCTGATGCTGGTGATGAAGACAGTCCTGTTAGTTATTATGAGATTTATGTTAAGTAGTAAAGTGTGCATGTGTGTGTATGTGTGACTCTTAGTATAGAACAGTGCGATAACTACAAATTTTTTCCTTAAGTTATCTTATACATGTACATGTACATGTAGTACAAACATTTTGAAGTGTTATTTTCTTTACCAGTATTAATTTTGTTGAAACTTAAATTTATTGCATGCAGTCTACACGAAGGCGTAAGGCACTATACATTGTGAAATGGGTCCTCTATGGCTTCACTTCCTGATACATCACTGATAAAATGATATTCATCGCCAATAGCTTACAAATATAATTAAAATCATTTAAAATTTGAATCACATGTAGCTGATAAGCTGATAATTAGGCAATTTCTGAAAAACATAGCAAGTTTGAGGGGAATTTTACCTGAATAAAATAAGACCCAGCAACTGAGGAGTCTCACAATGTATTAAGCAAAGGTAAGTACAGTACCAGACCCTTTGGCAAAAATCCAGCACCGCTGTGAATCATTTGCACAAAAATCAAAGTTGCTTTGTGGTTAAAAAGTGAAGATGGTGGCTGTGCAAGTAGATGTGTATCTCCTAAACAGAAGCACAGATGAAGCTCATTCTTGATAATAGCAAGGAGGAAAGTTGGTTCTATCTGTATATGGTAAAATAAGGAGAATAAGGTAATATTCAACATTGCCTATGATTTTACTTTAAAGCCATTAGGCGCAGGATTTATCATTATTATTATTATTATTATTATCAAAAATTTTACAGGACAGAGTAGAGAATAAAGTAGAGAGCAGAGGAGAGGAACAGTCCTGAGGGGATGCCAAGAAAAATCTGGCACCCCAGAAATTCCGTGCATCTCTGTAAAACTCCGTTTTTATGGCAGTGGCTATTTCTACCACTCACATAACATAACTGGGGACTCCTAAAATGACTAGGGAACACTCTAAAATTAAAAAAAAAAAAAAACTAAACCCTAAACCAACCTTGGGGACTCCTAAAATGAGTAGGGACGCTCTAAAAAAACCGCCACCCTAAAACAATAGCCAACTAGGGGACTCCTAACATAAGTATGGGACATAGCTAAGTACTAGTAAGTACTAAGTAGTAAAAAAATTAAAAAAAAGAGTATTGCTGGATTCGAACCAGTACACATAGGTAAATCCAGCCACACGCCTTCCCCACTGAGCCACCATAAACCTGCTGCCTCAGTGATGCACATTTGTCATATTTATATTGATTGTATGCTTAAAAACCGGAGTTTTACAGAGGTCCGCAAAATGATAAATCCTGTATCTAATGGTAGAGTTTAATTTCTTTCTTTTTGTTCTCATTCTTTGTGAAACAAATATTTTCCAAATGAAAAATGCATTTTCTCAATGCCACGTTTAGAAAATGGCTGCTCAGAATGAAAATAAAATGAATGAAAATTTCTAATCCTGCTTAGAACAAACATTTTTCAGTGAAATATACCCCCTATACGGTACACATCTGTTGTAAATCAATTTATTGGCTACTTGTTAATTTGAGACTCTCTATTCTAAGCAACCTTTTGGCAGCTCTATACTTTTACTAATGTTATATGAAAAATAATAATAATAAGTTGAAGTTTGTGATTGCCTTTGAGAAGAGGATATAATATATTGTATTATAAGTAAACTACACTTATGACTTGTGTAACTTGTCAGCTGCTTGCATTGTAGCTCCTTCCTTACTATACAAACTATCAACTGTGTCACAATGTATAAAAAAGAACAATAATTAATGATTATTCATAATGCATTGTCTTTAAAATTACTGGCATTGTATCTTTTTACTTAGTTTGCAGTTAGAATATTCTTTGGATGGATACAAGAAAAGGCTTTATTCTGTTGTGAGCTTTAGTTCTAGACCAAATTTCCTTTGTGGCTCTTGCAGTAGTCTAGGTGTGGTTTATGGTTTAAGTTACATCATAGATAATAGAGTAAATGAAAGGGTCAAAGGGATTGGAAACTTCCGTTCACGGCAGGAAATGCTAGTTACCCATACCATGATAATTTCTCTATTTATAGGAATTTTTTCAATTTTACAATAGGATTTATCAAACATTATGGAATACTACAACTTCACAATGGTTTTTCTCAAATTGTGTTTATGTCACATACATTAAAGTATGTGCGTGCCCTCAAGTGTACATCAAGCTTTGCTTTCATATAACATTTAAATGTGCCAATCAT
>NW_003546989.1:0-3910 GCF_000090795.2 Amphimedon queenslandica | reverse complement strand
CATGGAGTAAACCCCTTTTTGATACACAGAACTGTCCTTCTGGGTTTGGTCTGTACCAGTCAGGAGGAGTTAGAGCTTGTGGTAAACAAACATTACACAATGGTTGCATATCAGTTCAGTTCCCATCTAATGATATCAGTTATTCTCAGGTGTGTGGTAGAGTAACAGGATATATATTTGGTTCTATAAATGGTCTTAATAGTGCTCAGGATTTTTATGGTGTTAGTATCACTCAAGGACCTTCCCGTCAAAAAGTCTGGTCATTCATTGCTGGTCAAAGTGAATTAGGCTCTTCATGTCCATGTAATAATGGTAGCTCTGTATCAGTGCCAGCTTCTATTGGTAATAACTACTTCTGTGAATCAGGTGTTCCTAGTATAGCAGATTCTCTACACATCTGATCCACTATGGGATGGTCAAGGTTGTGGCTCTCTTGAATCCCCTTGTTGTAATGTTCCTGGTATCCCATGGTTTCACAGAGACTATGGTAGCAATACCACTACTGACTATATTGAGTTGAGGGTGTGTGCTGATTTTGATGATGAAGACAGTCCTGTTAGTTATTATGAGATTTATGTTAAGTAGTTAAATGTGTGTGTCTTAATAGAATAGTGTGATAATTACTAATATTTCTTTATCTTAGTATATACTAGTACAATGCTAAGTTTTATTTTTGATTTATTTCAGTACATTATGCAGAACAGTGTGATATTTGACACTATAGTATAGTTGTGATAACTCATTCAACCAAATTTGTCTTGTAACTATTCTTGTCAGCAAAAAGTCACTACTAAGCATTAACACACCATTTGAACTTCCAAATTTCATTTCCTGATTTTCAACAAAAACTGAGGTTCTCCCTATAAGCTTCAGTGGCGCACACCCAAGGTAAAGTAATGATGTTAGATAAAAATGATTACATCATTGTTTACAGAAGAACTACCGTAATTCTTCTAAAAATTCACCACAGTCACTTTTGATAAATAAATTTTGAAAACGAATAATTAGAGTAAACTAAGCCTTTATGGCCAACTAGCAATTAATTATGACAAAATAGGAGGCACTAAGATGCATGTCTGGACAAGATATTGTAAGTCTGTCGATGCTTCTTTGTTGGTTGACTAATACAATCTGAATCTTGAACTTGGGCCTACTAATGGCAGTCATCTGTCTGGTGGAGTGCTGCTCGAGGCATCACTGTGAGTTAGACATGATTTTCGGCCTCTTCCAGCACAGGTCCATGTGCTATAATGCTGTCAAGTGTCGAAATTGGAGGGAAATGGCGAAATTGGAAGAAATTTCATCATAATTTACAAAACAAATAATTAGAATTAATTTGGAAATAAAAGTGCTTAAAAATTATTTATTTTCGAAATTAGAGGTGCGAAATTTTAGAAGAATTACGGTAATACCAGCACTAATAAATGCAATGCCATTGGTGGATTGAAAACAACATTTAAATTTCATAAATAAGCTAAAAGAAAACATGCGTTAAATACAAACAGTGCTAGCCCAACCACTCAATAGCTTAGCAATGAACAATACTAGTACAGAATGATACAATAACATGTACTGTACATGTACATGTAACTTAAGTGCATGTAATTATGCATCATTCTACACTACTTATGTAGTACTTAAAATGATGAGCTAACCGTATATTTTAGTCCTTGAAGATTATCAGTAGTTTCTTTTAACCAGTCAAAGAATTCCTGAGCATTATCAGTTGGTTCTCCCTCTCCATAAGTGGCCATTACAAAAATAACAAGTGATCCTTCAACTTCCTGTCCTACTCTAGTAAGGTCATCCTAATATAAAAATAAAGTAGTACAATATTATGATTAACAACAACATAAAATAAAAGATATATTGATAATAATCAAATAATCAGAGCTAAAGGTACAGTAGCTCCTAAACAGTGGATTGGTGCACTTTTAATTTTCACTGAAATAAATTTTAATTCAAGAATTTGCAAAAAGGTCAGTACATGTACATGTGTTTTTGGTCCCGTAATTTATCAAAATCTGCTCGAACAAATTATGTCTTGGACAGTATAATATCAATAGTGATATTTCAGAGTCTATGATTCATACTTTCTTGAAGATAAATGCCTAACATTAGTGGAATGAACTTTCTAAGGGAGAAAATACTGTATGACTAGAATGCAACCCCCACAACTCCAAATTTTCATCAGTCAAAACTTTTGTCATAATCTTAATTTGTTAAAATTAATTTTCATTAACAGAATTTTTGTTGTTTCTGTTATAAATCCACATACCACCCACGTGGAGCAAAAATTCTGTCAAACAAAAATGCCTCATTATATTGATGAAATTTTGACTAACAAAAATTTGCAGTTATGCGCTACCAAATAAAAACTAAAATACCAAAAATCTGACGAAAACATGGCATAAAGTGACAAGGAGATTGACTTCTAAAAGGCAAAGCTTTTAAAAGAAGTTTTCTACATGTACATACATGTAGATGTACATGTAGCATCTACATATAACCCAATGCATGTACAAAACATTGGGGTAATGTCAATCCAAATTAATGATTAAGATCCTTACCCAGTCAGTGCAGTCCTCAGGGTCAAAGGTCATGGCTGGTAGTCCTAAATGAGATGAGTCCTTTGCTAATCTATTGGAGAACTCTTTCCCAGTACCAGTTTGAGACCCATACAGAATCAATATCCTTTTCTTTCTGGTTTTCATTTTATCAATAAAACTACCAGACGTACTCAGTGAGAAGGAATAAATGGAGATGGAATCTGTTTTATACTAATAGAGAGAGAGAGACAGAGAGAAATTCATGAACAGTCATTAGACTTGATCCATTAATACTATATTTTGACAAAAAGCAGTCATTTACATGTATGTGTAATTAGAATAACTTCATAAAATGTTACATTGAAATTTTTAATTGTTTTTCATTTTTGTGCTCACCCTAAATATAAATTTTATAAGCCAGGCTAGTCTGGGCACGAGACTAAAGCCAGACTCAAGACACAAAAATAGAGGATATGCATGTAAGTATATGCATATTCATAACTTTTAAGTACTGTATATCCAACCCACACAGAAAATTGGCCTGCCATGTTGGACGTCAAGTTTTCAATGGAGAAAACATTTTCTTGCCTTGCTACCTTCTTGAGGCCTTTTTCATAAGCTTAGAAAGCATCCTAAGAATTTAATGGGGTCTAGTAGTCACCTGAAAGACTGCTATCAAGAAAATTAAATTTTATACTTGTAAGTTATTATGTTATGCAATATTTCATTTTGCAATGAATAGACTTATTATGTATCCTCTAATAGTGTGCATAATTATTATTTATTATTCAAAGCAGAATTTGCAACAGTCAAAAAATGTAAACGGCAAAACATGACCTAAAACCATGTATGTCTACATAAAATATATTACACTTACATCTAAGAATATATACATGTACATGTACACATCATGGCATCGTCTCATGATGAAGAGTCTTTTTTTAGTTACCTGGATGTTTTTTATTAGGAGTCTTCATTCTTATCCTTTTCCTGATAGTTAGAAAATTTAGGAGGAGAGCAAGAGGAGATAATGAGAGGGTAAAAAAGCTGCAAATTAATCCAGTGTGATGTTGAATGGGCGTGGCTCTTAAATTAATAGAGGAGTGGCTGACCACGTGTAGCTCCAACTATCTAAGAGTGCTCGCAAGAGAGATAGATCTACTGCTAAAGACTACAACTCACTACGTCTTATAAAACTACATTGAGGACTCTACGCTGATATTAGAGCTATGAACCTTATGTTTTAATGGTAAGGATTGATATGTGTGAAGTCTGTTACTGAACAGTGTATTTTTTAATTTAAGTGGGAATGTTTATGTATTTTTGGCTCAATAATGAAACAAATGGGGTGCAACCACATA
>NW_003546988.1:36757-39776 GCF_000090795.2 Amphimedon queenslandica | reverse complement strand
ACTATTGACTATTCGTGTGTAATTTTTGCTGTGCTTAAAAGCACTTTTGTCAATTTGTAAAAGTAATTAAGTACAAGTACAAAGCACATAGATTATATTGAAAAGGTGCTTGCAAGCAGCACTAAGCACTTTGAAAGCTGTGCTTATTTGTACTTAAGTACAAGCACCAAGTGCTTGACTCCATGCCTGCACTGTACTATTGCTTATTATATCACTTATAGGTAGTAATCAATCTCACACACATTTTTGCTTTATGCCAATTGCCTCCATTCATGTTCATCTTTCTTCTTTACTGTTTTTAGTCATCTTTGTGCTAATAATTATTAATATTAGTGATTGTGGTTTTTAGCAAGAGAAAAAAGAAATTAGAATATAACATGTACAGTGATGCTCCATTTTTCACTAACAGAATGTATGGATCAGCAGTCTATACAAAAAGTAAAGAGGACAACAAAAAAATTTATGAGGAAGTGAAATGAACCATGTGAAACATTTTTACATTGTTTTTGCTAATAATATTTGCTGCTATTATACACACATGCATTTACTGTTACAGAGCTATTTTTGTAATTTTTGACCTCATATTTATTGTTTCACTTAATTGATGTATTTTGAAAGCCCTCAGCTGATTACACAATGTAAGCTACATCATTGAGCATCTACCAAAAAAGGTATAGTTTATGCAAGGCTTCTGAGGAATAGCAGCCAGTTAAAACATCACTGTCAGAGAAATATTTATACACAGCCTACAGATACCATGTATTATGAAATAGAATGATTATAGTAACTCATGAAAACACTATTACTTCTCCTTCAAAAGTTACCAGCTATACAGCACAGTGCTTAATGTGTTTCAGCATCTTTATTAACTTTGAATGACATCACTGTATTGGATCAGTACAAGCAAATTGAGACATAATAAAGGTATAAATAGCCAGCTAGCATTCAAAATTTATGTACAATAATTGCAGTCACACTTCAAAAAGTACTCATGAAGTACTGATGGTTGTAAAGGTAAGTTTAAATTTTTTAATTTAATAATAAAACAATTTCTCCTATTTTATGTCAATATGAGTTGCATTTTGTTCAATTAATGAAGCAGCAGTATACACAAAAATGAAGAGGAGAATGAAAAATTGAACAAATGAGCAATAGATTTTTTGTGCTAATTGTATTTGGCCAAATGTTCATTGGCAATTTTATTTATTACTATGGGCAGGAGCCCATGATGAGTGTAGTAGTAGTAGTACTCATCATGGACTCCTGCTATGGGTAGACTATCGAACCGCAAAAGGTCAGCTGTATCCTTTGATAGAGGTTTTATGCGTGGTCTGAAGAACAGTATAGGGCTAGGCAAATTATGCTAGAATAATCTGGAGCATAATAGGACAAGTTATTATGCTGGCATAATTGAAGCATAATGAGTCTGAAATGTCTGGTCCTACACCCCTAACCACATGATTTCAATTCAACATGGCAGGTAGTACAAGCACTAGTACAACAACTCAAGTTACCCAACTGCTTAGTACCTATATATATACAAGCATAGCGAGTCCAATGATTTAAACTCTATTTTCTAGTGACTCATGTCACTATAGAAACATTTTCAGATTGAGGAATTATTACAATGTTAGTAGACCTACATGTAATTTGATAGTTGATATTTGAGTAAAGCTTAGAGTATGAGTACAATAGTGAGCATAATTGGATTCATTTAAAAGCATAGTAGCCTAGTAAGATGGAATTTGGGGCAGTGCCTACTAGAAACATAATTTGCCTAGCCCTAAAGAACAATAGGATATGAATACAAGGATATGAATACAGCCAAAACAACAGAATAATATAGTTTTGTGTTTATACATCACATAGCATGTATTTATATCTCATAGGATTGTACATGTACATCAAGACTTACAAAAGTCAGTCACGAAATGATGTCAAGAGATTCGTTTTCTACTAATATTTTACTTAAATGTGTATCAAGACATTTATTTAACTTGAATGAGAGCATGCTTTAAACTGACATTGAACAATCAATTTTGCCCTCAGTCATATTGGCCCGGAAAGCAGCATCTCTACACTAATACTACCCGGCTGAGAAAAGGGTTTAGCTATAAGATGAATGTATAAAGTGTAAAATGGATTGAAACATGAACCAAAGTTTGTTTTGAGCAGCATAAAAATAGTTAATGTCAAAATATTATAATATTTAGGATTTCAATTAGTTTACATGCAGTCTATAGGCAGTTAGAAAATCATTCACATGTTGTTCTCCTTTGATAATTCTCATCATTCTTAATCGATGTAGTCTGCTAGTAACACCGAGATCCTCTTCAAGCATTACATCATCCAATTCAAAGAATAATTTTCCGTCAACTGATTCATGTGAAAATGTAGCAGCATACTGCTTTAATCCCATTAGACCAAGAAACTCTCCTATCTATACAAATACAAATATAGTGTGCATATTAATAGGATTCTTACCTTTAAAGCATCATAATCTGCTAATAACCTCCTATTCATATCAAAATACTGCCCCATTTTGCTAACCGGTTGCTTTCCTTCAGTAGCTGCATGTACTGCAATGATAAAATTTTAAATCCAGTTAGTATTGCAAGAATTGGTTACAATGATTAGTTACCTGGGCTTTCTTGCCATTTTGCTATACCATAAGCACAGTTGTTTTGAGTAGAAACTTGTACTGGACTTATCAGAGGTGATGGAGGTGATAGAGGTGGTAGAATTATGCCTCGTCTAGGTGGTAGAGGAGGTGGAGGGTGAGTGTCTACAGGATGTTGTACTGACATTGATGGTGACACTTCCTTTGGGTCAAACTGTTCATATGTAAATGACTCATATATTTGATGTACCTTAAGAGGAGTCTTCTTTGTTAAATTTACCTCATCTAACCAGTTGCTAGTATTTTTTGGTAATAGTAGGTCATTCTGAAGCAGATTTGCAGTTGCAGTTGAATCATAGATCACAGCGGATATTTGGTCTGGTGTGAGTTTCTCTGACA
>NW_003546988.1:32222-35514 GCF_000090795.2 Amphimedon queenslandica | reverse complement strand
GAGGATCCAAACCCTTCCACATTCCACTGAAGCCGAGATTCTTGAAGGTCTGCCAAGGAGAGCTACCAATATCAGAATTGAGTTTAGAGACAACAGTGTCAAAAGGATGACTAACTAGTGTACAGAATATCCCAGCAATGTAGCCTGAAGTAAATGTCACTGCTAATTGTACTACTTGCTGAGGCTGTCTCAAGGACATATTTGTAAAAAAAACTCATCATAGTAAAACCAGTCAATCCTTCTGCTGCCCAGAGTTTCGGTACACCCTGGCACAGGGTCATAGGCGCCGGAACAGGGGGGGCAGAGGGGGCTAAAGCCCCCCCAGTCTTGAAACAGGAGGGGCTGAGCCCCCCCAGAAATTCTCTGCAACTGACTAACAAAGAAAATAAAACTGACTTTTATCAGTAAAATTAGACCTGCAGTCATCATCTCTTCATTTTATTTAAAGAAAAAGACAAGAAAACTACTCTAAATCCAACAATAGAAGATTAGCACCATTTTTTTGTAAAATTAGCAGCCGTTTTTGTATAAAACCACACCCATTTTAATAACTTAATTGATGTTCAGCCCCCCCAAAATAAATTTTGTTCCGCCGCCTATGCACAGGGTCAATGTTGTAGCTGGAAAGTTTTGTTTTGAAACTATCATAAGTTACAACTATTCTGTGTTAGATGTAAATGAATGTTCTGAGGGATTGTCAAATTGTAGCCAGTCATGCTTTAATACACTTGGAAGTTATAATTGTATTTGTTATGCTGGGTTTATTTTGAGCAATGATGCATGGTCACATAAGTCAAGGTAAAAATGAGAATAATAATGCAACATAAGTGTTTATTATTTCAGATATCAAATGAGTGCATGCAAGAGTACATTGAATGGAGGCTGCTCTGATTTATGTAACAACATACATGTAATTGGTAGTTTTTATTGTTCTTGTGACACTGATTACTCTTTCACCACTGATAAATATACTCTTGATATAACTGCACTGGTAATTTGTTAATAGTTGATAATGATCTAATTAAACAATTTCTTTGTGCTCTATAGATGTTGATGAATCATATGAGGCTTGATTTAAGACCAATTATGTATTCAAACTCTTGAGTTTGCTGTCATCATGGTAAACACCAATGGTTAAAAGAGCTATTATTAAGTATGGTAAGCATGATTAAAACATACACATGGGTAAACAACAGTAAACCTCATTGATAAGCATTGAAACTGTGGCAAACATTAATAAACATAGGTAAATTATAATATACAGTGGTAAACATGGGTCAGTAGTGATTTACAGTGTTAAACACAGGTAAACATAATTAAACAAAAATATACAGTGATAAACATGGGTCAATAGTGATTTACAGTGTTAGACACAGGTAAACATAATTAAACAAAAGATATACAGTGGTAAACATGGCTAAACACTGATAAACTTTGACAATACGGTGGTAAAGACTAGTAGACATAGGTACATAATGATATACAGCAAAAACATAAGTATACAGTGATATACAATGTATGCCTAATTTCCTATATATGTGTTATATATAAGACAACAATATGGGAGTCGATATCCCAAGACCAAGAATGCTTTGAATTGATATCACTCGAGGGCCGAAGGCCCAAGGGTGATATCAATTCAAAGTACCCAAGGTGGAGGGTGCATCGACCCATATTGGCCACAAAATGTAGTCCCAGACTATTATACTGCTAAGGTAAGCAATTCATGTAATTGTATTTCTGTTAATAAGCTGACCTATGCATTTGTTTTGGTTCAGCTAAAGGGTAGGCTTGGGCCAAATATTCTGGAATAATTTAAAGAATAATAGGTACAAACCAATGAAAAATAATAGGAGAATAATAGGATGCATTTTAAGAATAGTGGGAGGGAGTAGGGACTGGTTAAATTTTTAACAAAAATAGATGCAGAAGATGGGCATGTGTTGGTTTAAACATCTAGTACTGCATCTGAGAGACTTTTTATGCCTCTCAAATCTCAACAACAAACAGACTTTTTTTCATCTAACATTAGGTACAGTATAATATATAATACTATAGACACAATGTCATTTTTAACCATAAATATATGATGTTTCAACTTTATATAATTGAGAATAATATTGAGAATAATAGGTAGATATTGTAGGAATTAAGGAATAGAATAATAGGTAAAATAAAAAAGATGGCCCTAGCTTACTGAAATGCTTTGTGCTCTCACCCCATAATTTTAAGTTATTATTACAATTAATTTCATCAAAATTCTTAATAATCAACAGTTATTGTCATAATCAGTTAGTGAAGTGAACAACATTTGGTAACACTGGTTTTCGTCCCATAGCAAAGCACCTACTATTGTAATGATTTCTCTTCTTAATCATTCTGTAAAGGAAGAAGTGATTGTGTGTCCTTGGAATGGATGACAATATTCTGTGAAACCGACTCAACCAAGCAAAGGTTTGCTCACAAGCCTGCATATTATAGTTCTTGTGCACCTCTTTAAGCCTTTCAGGATTATAAAGTGCTTTGCAATTGTCACCGCAAGCATGAAGGACCTTGCTTAGATGGTACATGTGCTCATTCTAAAGCACGAAACTTTGTGAAATCATTGAAATGTGATAGTTGCAAAAAGTGGATGCACTGATTTAATAGGTAAACATACCTTTGTTTACTTATGTTTATTATTGTTTACCGCTGTCTACTTATGTATATCATTGTTTACCACTGTCTACTTATGTTTATGATTGCTTACCTATGTTTATTACTGTTTAGCATTGTTTGCCACTGTCTACTATGTTTATCACTGTTTGCCACTGTCTACTTATGTTTATCACTGTTTATCACTGTCTACCTATGTTTATCATTGTTTGCCACTGTCTACTTATGTTTATCATCGTTTACCACTGTTTATCATTGTTTACCTATGTTTATGACTGTTTATCATTTTTTATCATTGTTTACCACTGTCTACTTATGTTTATCACTGTTTATCATTGTTTACCACTGCCTACGGTATGTTTATCACAGTTTATCACTGTCTACCTATGTTTATCATTGTTTATCATTGTTTACTTATGTTTATCACCTTTTATCATTGTTTACCTATGTTTATCACGGTTTAGGATGATACAAGAGTTCTCTTCCCACACTGATGTTTACTAAATTAACAGTAAACTCTGAAGTTCGGCTAAATCATTGGTCTTAAAATCACGCCTTATCTCTGATGAATGTTTAATATCCAATGGTGGCTGTGCATATTATCAAGAGTACATGATGGCCATGTACTCTTGATGTA
>NW_003546988.1:27196-31906 GCF_000090795.2 Amphimedon queenslandica | reverse complement strand
CATTTATTTATTATTCTTATGAATGTTTGGCAAATAGAAATTTTACAAAAATACTTCACTCAAAATAAACTATTGTAAGGTATTTTTTGAATTATTGCTCATATAATTTGCATGACACATCAAAAATTGTTATTCTTTTTCAACGGATATCAGTGAGTGTCATACCTTTAATGGAGGTTGTAATCAAGTTTGCACTAATACCAATGGCAGTTACACTTGTTCTTGTAATTCTGGATATTGACTAGAATATGATCTGCGTAATTGTTAGAATACACATGTAGCTACTGCTAGATATCAATGAATGTGATGATGAGAGCAATGGATGCAATCACACTTGTATTAATACACAAGGAAGTTATGAGTGTCATTGCATGGATGGATTCAATATATGAAATAACCAATGCCAAGGTAGTGATTATATGCTTATATTTAAATAACAATGTAATAATAGATATTGATGAATGCAATAATACAAATGGTGGTTTTCAGCAGTTGTGTACAAATACATTTGGAAGCTATTATTGTTCCTGTAATACTGGCTTTAATCTAAGACACAACTCTTTCTGTGCAGGTAGATGTTTAATTTTTTACTTACTGAGCATTGTTGCTCTCTAGATGTTGATGAGTGTTCTACTGGTACAAATAATTGTAGTCACAAATGTGTCAATGAAATTGGCTCATTTCACTGTGAGTGTTTTTCTGATGAGGTATTGTCTGATGATAGAGTTAGTTGTAAAGGTAAGTTTTACTTATTTGAATTCATAATAAAGCAGGCTCTGTAATATTTATTAGTAGCTGGTGGTACTTCAAATGCCAATGTGAGTCATATAATGAAGTTAATATGTTTATTATTTAATTTTTAATGTAGACTTCAAATCAACTTGAAAACTCTTTGTACGACACTGTACCATTGCTTATTATATCACTAATCACTTTTAGGTATCAACCAATCACATACACATTTTCCCTTTGTGCCAACTACGTTGATTTATGTTCATCTTTTTTGTCTTCATTTTTAGTTATCTTTGTACTAATAATAATATTAGTGATTGTGGTTCTTAATAAAAGAAAGAATAAATTAGAATATAACTTGTACAGTGATACTCCATCCTTCAGTAACAGAATGCATGGAGCAGAAGTGTATACAAAAAGTAAAGAGGACAATGAAAAAATTTATGAAGAAATGAAATAAACATTATGTGAAACATTTTTCATTGTTTTGCTAATTCTTTTGCTGCTTATTATACATACATGCATTTACTGTTACAGAGCTATTTTTGCAATTTTTGACCTCAATTTATTTTCATTTTTTTACTTTTATTGAGAGCCCTCTGCTGAGTACACAATGTAAGCTATCTATCAAACCACAGGGTTGAGCATCTACCAAAAAGGTATGGCTTTTGAGAAATAGCACTTGATAGCAGCCAGTTAAAACATCAGAGTAATATTTATACACAGCCTACACATAGCATGCATTATCACTCATGAAAACACCAAAATTCCCCCTTAAAAAATTACTAGCTATACAGCACAGTACTTAATGTGTTTCAATATCTTCATTTACTTGGAATGACATTACTAAAGATGTATTTGATCAGTACAAGCAAATTGAGGCATAAAGGTATAAATAACCAGCTAGCTATCAAAATTGATGTACAATTATTGTAGTCACAAAAGTGTTAATAAAATCGTACACTTCAATCAAAGTGTTCATGAGGCATTGATGGTTGTAAAGGTAAGTTTTGATTTTTTGAATTTAATAATAAAGCAGTTTCTCCTATTTTATACCAATGTGAGTTGCATTTTGCTCAATTAATGAAGCAGCAGTATACAACAAAATGAAGAGGACAATTGACCAAATGAGCATTAGATTGTTTTTGCTAACTGTGTTAGCCAACATGCAATTGGCAATTTCATTTATTACTATGGGTTAAGCTATCCAGCCATAAAAAGTCAGCTGTAGATCTAACCTTTGATAGCAATTTATGCATGGTCTGAAGAACAGTAGGATATGAATACAGTCAAAACAACATATAAAATAATTTTGTGTTTACACATCAGTGACACATCATGCACATGTACATCAAAATTTACAAAAGTCAGTAATTGTTTGCTCAGAATTTAAATTGAAATAATGTCATGTGACTATACTTGTGTATCAACACATTTATTAACTCAAATGAGAGCATGCTTAAAATAAAAATTATTCTTTAAAACTAATATTGAATAATCAATTTCACCCAGGGGTATCACACAAGTAATATTGTTTTTTAGTCTTTCTCTATCTGCAGTCATATTGTAAGGCAGCATCTTTCCACTAATACTAATGAAAAAAGGTCTAGCTATAACACGAATGCATAAAATATACCATGGATTAAAACACGGGAAAAAGTTTGTGAGCAGCATAAAAATAGTAAATGTCAAAATAATAATATTTAGGTTTACAATTAATCTAGTTAGCAAACAGTTTAGTTATATAGTTAGAAAATCATTCACATGCTGTTCTCCTCTGATAATTCTCATCATTCTTAATCGATGTAGTTTGCTAGTAATACCAAGATCCTCTTCAAGCATTACATCATCCAATTCAAAGAATAATTTTCCGTCAACTAATTCATGTGAAAATGTAGCAGCATACTGCTTTAATCCCATTAGACCAAGAAACTCTCCTATCTATACAAATACAAATATAGTGTGCATGTTAATAGGAGTCTTACCTTTGAAACGTTATAATCTGCTAATAACCTCTTATTTGTATCAAAATACTGCCCTATTTTACTCTCTGGTTGCTTTGCTTCGGTAGCTGCATGTACTGCAATGAAAAATTATTAATCCAGTTAGTATAAAAACGCAAACACATGCATAAATCTGTTTAATTAAACTACTGTATAGCTTGAAATTTTTGTGGGTCGATATTTTTGTGGTTTGCTCCTAGTGGGGCAATTTGTGGTTTAATTTTCGTGGTTGACAGTTTACATAGCCCATGAGGGGATGGCACTTCAATGATTTCGTGGGTTTAAATTTCGTAGGTAGCCCATAACCACGAAAACCACAAAATTTACATTCCACGAAAATTTCAAGCTATAAAGTAACCTATGCAAATTCTTTCACTAATTATGATCTGCAAAACATTGTTTTGATAACACATTATCACTATGACAACTGAAGCCCACATAAAAGCAATACATAACTATACATGTTACTATTTTAAATCCATTACACACATGGGAGGTGGACAAATTCCTTTGATACCTCTTAATTAGTATATAAATTACCCATACATTTAAACCATGTTTGAAGGTTTCCACACTATTTTAAAACTCCTCAGCCTTTGCCTTCAAGTTTCAAATAGTGTGGACACCTTCAAGCATGGTTTAACATAATAAAATAATCATTAGTTACCTGGACTTTTTTGCAATTTTGCTACACCATAAGCACAGTTGTTTAGTGTAGCAACTTGTACTGGACCCATCAGAGGTGATGGAGGTGATAGAATCATGCTTCGTCTAGGTGGTAGAGGAGGTGGAGAGTGAGTGTCTACAGAACTTTGTACTGACATTGAAGGTGACGCTTCATTTTGATCAAATTGTTTGTCTGTGAAAGGTTCCAATGACTCATATATTTGATGTACCCTAGGAGGAGTCCGCTTTGTTAGGATTACCTCATCTAACCAGTTGCTAATATGTTGTGGTAATAGTAGGTCATTCTGTAGCAGATTTGTAGTTGCAGTTGAATCAAAAATCACAGCAGATATTTGATCTGGTGTGAGTTTCTCTGACAATAGGATTGAGTTGTCATTTAAAGTGGCAAGCTCTGCTTCATTTTTTTGATTAACACAAAACATTACTGATACAGTGACGAATATTTCAACTAGGCTTGTAGCTCTACTACTAGGGAGATTGGTTGAGCAAATGAAAGATCCCACTGATGATAACTCTGTAGTGTCAATCATGCCATGTCTATTACGAAATTTTGGATGAAGGATTTTACCATCACTCAGATACATTGAAGTCATAAATGGTCGTTTTATGCATTTAGCAATTTTTGGCAATGGAAACAAAAGGAGTGACTCTTTTGTACTAAAACATCCTTCACAGGCTTCATCTAAGAAAACTTCTTTCGATGCTTCGCCTATTATTAAACATTTAAGCGTTTTGCTTTTTGGCTTATTAATGGCTTCCAGTATCAACAAAATTTGACCTTTTAAAATGGATTGGTCTTTTCTGCTTTTCTTCTTAGAGGCAACTACACAATCTCTTCCAACATACACCACAGTAGGTAGAGGATCTGCTTTCATGAGGTCAGCAACTGTTGGAAAATTGTAGCCTCTTCTAGCAATGCTTAAATCCTCATTCTTAGGATTATATAATACACTGAACATAAAGGTGCTATTCAGTGGTACTGTGTACGTTTTGTCTGCCATCCTCATACTGAAAACTGGTGTCTCCTTCTTAAAATACACTTCGAACTCTTGCCCGTCTTCTAGGAGATCCTCATAGCTTCCATAAATGGCTTCAGTAACTGATATTACTTGAGGTAGATTTTTGTCGTATCTTTCCGACAAATAACTCAAGCGCAATGGAATACTGTCTGGTTCCATCTTCTATAACCATAGAGTGAGAACTAGTGAGTCCTGTGGGAGAAATGGAAATTGCTTGCGCGCGTGGGAAGACACTTATACCATAGATTGTATTACTAAGTAATACAATC
>NW_003546988.1:24478-26391 GCF_000090795.2 Amphimedon queenslandica | reverse complement strand
AATATATTTATTAGGTCTACTGAACAAAAAAAACACCTATATACATATACCTTCTTTCACAAAAATAAGTTACTCAAGAAAATTCTTAAAAACATAGACAGAGAGAAAAGCGCCAAGGATAGAGCTACGCTGATTATGACGTTTACAGGTGAACTTCAAAGAGTTAATTGGACACCGACTCCCTGTTTCATATCCATGTCTATGTAGTACAGTGCTTTGCAGGTTGCTTGACCCTGCAAACTCGTTAATCACGTGACTCTCACCATACTAGTAATACATGTCACGTGAGCAGAAACTGGGTCAAGCAACCTGCAAAGCACTGTACAGCCTTTTGCAGAGAACTTGCCACCAGTCACGTGATGATTAGCCATAGGCTTAAGGGGGCGGGGTATGTAATTCTCATTAATTATTCATAATACTTTCAAATCAATATTTAATATTTTTATGAAGTCACGTGATCAGACTGGTGCAAGTTTTGTGCAAAGCGCTGTACACCTCTTTTGAAGTCGGTTGTCCATCTGTACTGCGCATGCGTGGTTGTTGTCCATTCATTTTAATGCATCTGCGCATGCGCAGTATGCAAAACTAGCTTTTGAAGGGGACAACTGACTTCAAAAGAGGTGTATCAATGATCAGGCCAACCTCCAAAATTTGGGCGTGGTCGCGCATGCTCAGATCTCAGAACTGGGAAAAGCAATCAATGTTTTAACCTAGCTAGGCTAGCTATGCTTGGAATCAATTGTATTACTTAGTGGAAGTTTCCAGCTAAAAGAAAGTATTAATCTTACATGTTATTCTTTTATCAAGTGTTTAATGAATTATTTTATTAAAAAAAAAACAATTAATGTTATAATAATGCAATGATTATGACTTTGACATCAGGAAGAACAGGAATAGATAGCTAGGGAAGATGGAGCTTCTTGAACAAGGATTCAAGTCAAGACTATAGTATTAATTTCCCTTGTCATCAGTATAGTAGATATTCCTTCAGCATATCTATTTAATGCTGTGACTGCTGTCTCTCATAAATGCTGTAAAGTCAACAATAATAAAGAAAATTATTGTTTTTGTAAAATCAACAAGTATCACAATTGCAACTAAAAACATATTATAAATATTATAACAAAATCAACACAAACAAGAACATAAAAAATTTAAAAAAACAAGATTGAGTAGGATTCCAAACGACCAATGAAAATACAAAATGAAAATCCTACTCTCGTGACGCAAATACTACTCTACATTGCAAGGTGATTCATAAGTTTTACATAAGAACATTAAAAGTACAATGTAGAGGTAGAATTTGCATCACGAGAGTAGGGTTTTCATTTTGTATTTTCATTGGTCGTTCGGAATCCTACTCCAATCTTGTTTTTTTTATTTTTTATGTTCTTAAAATCATACACTTTAATCAAAGTACTCATGAGGTACTGATGGTTGTAAAGGTAAGTTTTGATTTTTTGAATTTAATAATAAAGCAGTTTCTCCTATTTTATACCAATGTAAGTTGCATTTTGTTCAATTAATGAAGCAGAAGTATGCACAAAAATGAAGAGGACAATGAAAAATTGTATAAATGAGCATTAGATTGTTTGTGCTAATTGTATTTTCCATGTTTATTGGCAATTTTATTTATTACTATGGGTAAACTATTCAACCACAAAGGATCAGATGTACCCTTTGATATTAGTTTATGAATGGTCTGAAGAACAGGAGGATATAGAGTAAACGGCCCGTGTTCGGACACGCCCGATTTTCGGACGCTATTTCTCAGCTTTGACAGAGCTTTGCTGTTTTCTCTTACTATCATCTGATAGATCTATGATAACTGTTTGGCACACATCATTATCAAAACAGATCGACTCTGTATGCTAACAACAGGCGCTCTCAAAGTCAAATTTTGGACGGCCATA
>NW_003546988.1:0-5877 GCF_000090795.2 Amphimedon queenslandica | reverse complement strand
GAAGAATCATCCATGATCACACGACACATAAGATCACTCATTAAGTCATAAAAGATCTTGAAAGATCTTACAAATTGCATGACGTCACAGGAAGTGGTAGACAACCCACGACAGCCTTTACGATAATCCCAGTATATAAAGAAAGTAAAGTTTCAACATAATTAAGTCAAAAAGTTAATGAAGTTCACATTAACCTTCACATCATTAAGTAATTCATTTATGCAATGTAAGATCTTGCTCAGATCTTACTGTTACATCTATTTTTCATAAGCTGAAACTTCATGTAAGAACTCAGCTAATATTTTAAAATCTTGATAAAGCAAGATCCCATGATATCTTTCATGTTCTTTGTTTCAAAATCAGGTAAGAGCTTGCTGTGATCTTAAGGTAAGATCTTGCTGTGATCTTCTAAGAATTTGGTAAGATCTTGAGAAAGATCCTGTAAGATCTTGCTTACATTTTGATAGCAAGATCTAAC
This sequence comes from Amphimedon queenslandica, assembly GCF_000090795.2. Taxonomy (NCBI): domain Eukaryota; kingdom Metazoa; phylum Porifera; class Demospongiae; order Haplosclerida; family Niphatidae; genus Amphimedon; species Amphimedon queenslandica. The sequence continues at coordinate 5,399 of NW_003546988.1, read as the reverse complement.
ACTATCTTACATAATCCTTGTTTCAAAATCAGGTAAAATCTTGTGAAATATTAGCAAGAATCTTGTTAAGAATTTTAAAGAAACTTAACAAGAATCTTGCTGGGATTTTTCACAAGGGTTACACGGGTAAAAATAGACTAACAAGATCATTGGAAATGTTTCCACAATCATTGTGCATGGAACTGTCATAGTTTCATTTACTGATTTGCTATGTCAGAGGAGTAATATCTGAAATACTGTTTTTGCGAACAGTCCACTGTCGTACCTGTTACAGCTTTTACAAAACAAGCAGAAGTTTCTCCTTTTGGTTGATGATAGGGTGATATTGTGTGCATGGAATTGGGGGGTTAGCATTTTAATTCATGCATTGTATTTGACTACAGTACTGCTTTAAAACCAAAAATTCATTATTTCCGCATAAAAAGCAAGCCACATGGTCAAATTTATTCTATTTAACGCCCAATTCAATCACGGACGTTGTCCACCAGGGAATCCTAGTTTTCAATCCCGGTTACGTAGTCTATAATATCTATGATATTACAGAGTCTTTGGCATGATTTTGGAGCAACTTCAAAAAGTTAATTTTTATTGGAATATCAGCACATGAGCACGTACTGTATTAATTAAAATCAAAAAGGGATTTATTTGTGCATAGTGCAAGTGAAAATAAAGATTATTTTTTGCTTAGATTGTAGTTCAAGAGGGTGAAGGTGAAGTATTTAGTATTGGAGCAGTTGATACTAGACCTAAAGTTAGTCATGTTAGTATGACTGTTTGCCTATATTTGTATGCTATGATTATGTAGAAAGTACTACAGTTCTCAGATCAAGTCATATTTTATAATGGCGCAAAATCTGATAAGCAAAAATGTTTATGTTTTGATGGTTAGTTATACTCATTTAATAGTCACGTACTTTTTATTGCTGTTGCTTCTTAGTTGAGAAAGAGAAAGTGTCAGATATCCAAGTAAGTTGACTTACCCAGCACTGTAATGCTCATAACTATTATAGCTTGTTCTTGGAGAAGAAAAAACCCTATTTAAACTAATAAAGGTTGTAATTAATATAAAAGAAAATTTATTTATTGAAGATTATTTAGGTTGATGATGACACTGTTGCTGACGTCTATGAAGTTATGGGAATGACTTTAACTTTACAAAAGGTATATAAGATTAGCTAAAGAAAAGTTTTGAAATATTTATACATAGTTTTTGACTACTGAAGTAATGAAAAGGAATTGTTTGAGGATTATTGAGCTAATGAAAGGATTGCAAGCTTCATTTAATTGTTCCCTTAACAAAACACGGCTTGCAAACATGCTCAGAACTTTGAAAGTATTACAAATTTATAAATTTAATATTTTACAATTATTTTTATTTTATGCATAGATGATTGATGTTTTGGCAGTCATTCTGAATAACATAAATCAATCTTGTGAAGAGTTTCAGGAGTAAGATTGATAACAATTAAAATGATACTTTTGATCTGTTATAATTTATATAATAGAAAGCAGGATTTATGCAGCAGTATTTGTACCTCTTTACTACTCTACGTAAAGAATGGTAGCTTAAAATCTCTTCACTATCTCACTCAAAAAAAGCTTCTTCTTGATGATTTATTAAAATTGGTATGCTTTCTAGCTATTTGTGATCTATTGCTGTGTTTATCAGGTTGGAAGTAAATGTGGTGCTGAAAATGTTCTCATTACTTTTTTTAACGGATATCCGTATGCTATTTAAGTAAAACAAAAATAATATTAAATCATGTTTTTAGGAAAGCAGACAGTTCTCTATTACAAGGATATCTTTTACCCTTGATTCAAGTAGTTTCTCGACCCGACTCCTTGGTTCAAGTATGAAAACCTAAAAAATAGCTTTTATTATTATTATTATATTTTTAGGAATCAGATGAAGTCAATTTGCTTGGCACGTTAGCATTTAATGGAAAATGGATGAACTGGGAAGTTCAAGGTTTTAAAATAATTAAGATAAACTAATATAATTTTTTATTTTAGAAAAAACTGCTGAAAAAGTCTCTGAAATGGTAGATAGTGTTGTAATTCGTAACTTTATACATGTTTCTTTTAGTTTGGCTCCAATATTTCTGCTCAAGAACTAATTGAATTTTTAAAAAGTAATGGAAGAGATATCGAAAAATCTCTGAGCTCTGCAAATAGCTCTTTCAGTACTTTCATAAAAGTTGATGAAAATGAAAGTAATAGTTACTTTTATTTACTGCATATAAAATATTTTATATGCCTTAACCTAGAATTTCAGTTTGATTCTCCAGCCTCAGTAAATTCTTTTGATGATGTAAATCAAGCCATTGAAAAACTGAATGTAAATGTATGTATATTTAGTACATTTTTTGTGTATTCACCTTATGGCATTGTAGGATTTTAATACTGACTATCATGCTGTTCATATTCAAGCATTGATTGCAATTGCTTTTCTTATTGACTTTGGAGTCATTAATAATTGTAACAAAGTCCTTCATATTTTAATTGCAGTACTAAATGGTATTAGCTGTGTATACATATGTTACCATTTATTCATTGACAGGAAAGCAGCCTACTCATGATCGTGATAGGCACCATGATCCTGTTGCTCTCAAAATGAAAGCTTTGTATGTTATTATTAAAATTATGCAATTTTTATTTTTTAATCAGAGCATTGATGTCTCTCAAATCACTTCTTAGATGGAATGTTAACACTTCTATTAAAGTAAGCAGTTTTTATCATAATTGTGTCAATTCAGCATAATGTTAGAAATTATGTCAAGATTTTAATTGCTTAAGAAAGAAATGTGAAACTGCTTCTCTTAATGGTACATTATTTTATAATAGGATTTTTTGACATTTATTTTCAGACAACAATGATAGCTCTAATGGTATTGAATTACAAGAGGTCATTGTTGAGTGTGATGGATTTCCCTCATCACTAAAGTCAGAATTACCACCACGATTAATGTCAGAACTAGTTGGCAAAAGTGAATTAAGAAAAGAGTATGTTACAAAAACTATTTATTGTTCTAGACATATTCTATGTACAATTAGATTGACAGGGGTAGTACAGTCTCGTTTAAGGTGGTATTGCAGTCAAAATAGCATTTTTGACATTGATAAAGTTGTTTGCAAGCAATTATGTAGCAGTTTGATTGTTCTTGTTAATCATGATGATGCTGAACTTCGTCTAAGAAGTATTGAACTGCTATATAGTATCTACAGTCTTGAAGAAACAATCCTTACCGAGAGTGCTGAAAGAGCATACTTTACTTATGAAGAGAGTGAAGTCCATAGTAGTATGAAGCAATTAGCTACAATGACTGATGAAGAACAACTCTTTTATCAAGTTTTGAAACGGGAAATTACTTCACAAAATATAGGAAAATTGCAGTCTAAATTGGATGAATTATCAGTAAATTGTGTCTTAATAGAATACGATGAAACCGAACCAAATGTCGTCAATCAAGAAGCAGCTTATAGTTGTGGTTAGTTATTAATATTCCTTATCATTCTATCCTTAGTATGTATAGGATTGTTTGACCTTCTTCTTGATATTGTTCTGGAACCCAAAGTGTCAAGTGATGATAAAATTAATGAAGAGATTCTGAAAAGCTGCTTCATTGTTCTCCAAAAAATTGCTAGGAAAAATGAAAGAGTAAGTGACAACTGAAAGTAATGATTATGACACTAAAATAACATTAAATATAGGTGCAAAGCAAGCTCTTTACTAGCTTATACGATTTCCTTGAAGTTGATACTGCAGTATCAGAAATGATATATCTACTCAATGAAGTTTGTATAGCTAAATTTGTTGTATTATTATAATCATAATTATTATAGATGTTTTCTAATAATTGCAAACAACTTTACAAAAAGCTATCTCTTGCTGACATTAGCCATATTTTTCATATTGCTGTTACAAGCAGCAACACTGAACATTATGAATTAACTGTTACATTGAGGATCATTATTGAAGTAACTTTATCAGCTATACATGCACATTTGACATCTTGTATCATATTAGAATACTAGTGTAGCTACTCCAATTCAGGAACATATAGCACAACTCATTGAAGATTACAAAGAACATACTTTAAAACAATTATTAGAAAATTCTAAGCTGGTGGCACAACTTAAAGTTAATCCTTTTTTCTTTTTTGACTATTTTTCACTAGTTTATGTATATTACAGGACAGTGCAAGTCATAATATAACTCCCCGCCTCCTTCTTAACGTAACCGATCTTATGGCTTCATGTGCTATTGGAGAATGCCAACATGCAGAGTCTATTTCTTCTCAAATTTATAAAATTGATGAATTACTCAGGTTATAGTGCATTTGAAATGATAATAATGATTATTGTAATATTTTAATAGCATTGTCACTAGTGAAGCTATAACTAATAATGACTGGAAATTACCATTTATTCGTGTTTTAACTTGGACCTATTTATTTACTGAAAGAGATTCAGCTTCTGATTGTCTACATTTAACATCTAATAGGTAATTGTAAAACTAATTTTAATTATCTCATTGATATTTATGATTATCTTTTTACATTTTAGAAATTTTTGGATTTTATTAGAGAAAATTGATAAATCAATAAAAGATATGCAAAAGCAAATTAAAAATACCAAGAAAAAACAGCTGCTTAAAGTTATGAAGAAGTCCTACTGGAACACCTACCTACTTACAAAGAGTGATGATAAAACACTTGCTGATATCTGTGAAAAGTTATTGTTTGTTATTGAGGGTGTAATTCCCTTGCTGTCAGGGTTTTGTCGGGAAATATCAGTCCATGCATATAAAGATCAATTGACACCAGGACAAATTAATACTCTCAAAGATCTTGGACAAGCTTTAATGGTAATCTATATTGTGTTGTATAAAAAATAATGATTAATTTTGTTTAGAAATTTATGGAGAAAGATTATCGTACTCATTCTATATTGGAGCAGTTAAATTGCTGTCACTTTGTAGAAAATTTTAAACAATTAGGAATTGAACTTGTAAGGTTTTTTGCATAAATTTGTCATTGTGTTCAAATTCTATTTAACATCAGACTAAAGTATCATTGCATTCTGATTTGATACCTCATCAAAATGAAGTTGAAGTTGCAATTAATAAGAAATTTCAAGCATTCATAGTAAAATACTCTAAAGTATACTTTTTTGATCAAACATCAGGTTCAGTCTGTTATTGTAATAGTTCAAATAAATAATCTATAAAATAGACGACATGCAGAAAAGCTTATCAATTCCTAAGGAGCCTAGTTTTGAAAAACTTCTTGAATTGTTTACTAATACAAATCCCAGGTTTGAGCAAAATTTAGTATATATTAGTTATTAATTTTCTTTTAATAGCAATGAACCTAAAATCCTGAAACTAATATTAATAC
>NW_003546987.1:36940-39843 GCF_000090795.2 Amphimedon queenslandica | reverse complement strand
CCAAACAGAGTGCTTGAGCCACGTGTTGAGATGGAATTCTCGTTACTATGACATGACTTTGACTATAATAAAATGGCATCTTGGAAGGCAACTACTACTGTGGACCTGACTACTACAACTGGAGCAACTACCATTAAGAGAAGTGTTTTAGAAGCAATAGTTAAAGATTGTGCTCAAACACTAGGCTACCAGGTGTTATGAGAAACAAATGGCCGCTGTAGCATCTTTTGTGGATTTTTCGATAACCATTCCAACTGGCTATGGAAAGTCCTTGTGCTACTACCTTGTGCCTAGCATTTTTGATACTCTAAACCACCACATTGATAATTGGTCAATAATTATTGTTTGATAGGTCTTATGAAAGATCAGGTCGAGTGCTGAAAGGAAAAGGTGTGAATGCTATTGTTGTCATGGGAAATGATGAGGAAACTAAGAGTGGCATTGTTAATGGAAAATATCAGATGTTTACATGACCTGAAATCCTTCTTGCAGACAAAAATATAAACGATGTTTTTCAGAGTCCAACACTTTGTGATGCACTAGTTGTCGATGAAGCACATTGTGTCAAGAAATAGTAAGGCACATCAGTTATATTCGTATGTTATTGATTTTTGTAGGGGAAAAGATTTTTGTTGTGAATTTGTTAAATGGTAACGTACGTAGATATTTTCCTTAACGCTTAAAGTTTATGGCCTTAACTGCTACTGCGTCTTTTTAGACTAGGAAAAGCAATAAAATTAATGGAATTCAGCAAAACAGTTTCAATTATAAAGTCTCCTGTCAAGCCAAAAATAATACTACTCTTTTAAAGGAAAAATTGAAGAGCTGGAGGATTCATTTTGTTTTCTTGTTGAAAGAATTCGGTCACTTCGCACCCAAATGGAAAAGACTTTTATATTATGTTGCAAATATAAGGATTGTAGCAGGCTGTTACTTCTGGTAGAGATACACTTGACAAAGAGATAACAGACCATGTTGGGTTTGCAGACATTGCAAAATTTTGTTTTGTCAAAATGTTTCCATAATGTCACACAACAGCTTTAAAAGACTCAACTCTAAAGTCATTTTCTTTTCCAGAATCAAAGTTGAGAATTGTTATTGCGACAGTAGCCTTCAAAATGGGCATAGATTGTTGAGGAGTTCGTCACAGATATATCTGGAGTCCAACTGTGATATTGACACATACATGCAAGAAACTGGAAGTGCTGGTAGGGACAACAAGAATGCTTTGCAACTGTTTCCTTCAAAAACAGATATTTTGTATTTTTTTGTCGAACCAAGTATGATTGAGTATTGCAAAAATGTTGAAATTTGCGAATAATCTTGCTCAAGAAATTCAGTCTAATGGACATAAATGTAAATGGATGCAAATGTTCTGAATTATGCTGTATTATTTGTGAATGTTCTGATTGTACATTTTAACTTATATTTTATTGGAATAAGTTGGAATTAATTAACAAAGTAACTATGTTAGTGGATTTTGTAATATAAAGTTAGGTTAAATTAAGCTGTTTCTCTTGTTTTTGAGTTGTACTTGTAGCAACTTTAATAAATCACCTTTATCTATTTTTGAAGTCATACCTTGAGTGAATGTAGGAAACTGACTGTCCATTCTCTTGCTATCATTCTTGATTGTTCAACAGTAAGTTGATTGCCACCATATAAGATTTGGTGACATGAGTCATGTAGATTTATAGATTCATCATGCAAGGGTTCTAAAACTGTGCTTTCTGTTGTTTTTACTCGCACATACTGCTTCAAATGAAGCATTATCTTCTGCATGTCTTTATGCTCTCTTTCATTTTTCATTATGACACCAAGAGGGTACTAAAACAGAAAGTACTTAATGATTTTGTAATAGAAACTTACCACTTCCGATTTATGCTTCATTTCAGCTGAATAACAATGTGGGATGTGCTTCAGAATAGGAACTACATGTATGTTTGTCTGGAAAAAGCCCGTCATTTTCAAAATGGTCCTTGCCACAAGAATTGACATGTTTCAATTGAAACATCATTATCAGCTGCTGCTGGTAACACAATACTTGTATCACTATCTTTCACAGTAACTACAGGGGGAGTGTCATATAATTGAGAAAAATCACAGCGATCCTTCACTGCATATGCGTGGAAATAGTGTAATGATTGTTTAAGTGTATCGTGAGTTTCTTGTCTAGGAGTGATTTGTCAATGGTATCTGCAACTAATTTAAATGTTCGCATACATAAACAAGGCACAGTTATAGATGCTCCTTGTAATTCCAGTGAAGTGCTGGTAGAAAGACCAGTTGTGGAGAAGCAACCAATAATATGTCTGTAGTGTCCATATCTTCTAAGCAATTATCACTAGTCTCACTGTCCTGAGTACTTAATGCTGCTATAGGTATAGATGGAGATAGAGCAGCTGCATCGCTATCCAATTTTTATACTTGTATATCATTTGTCTCAATCACAAGTAGTGTAACTGGTCCCTATAATATCATAGTAAAGATTGAAACAAATGTAACACTTTATGAAGACACTTCAAACCTCAGATAAAAAATCTTGATAGTTAACTCTTGACACAATTATTTCACAGAATCATAAAAACCAAATGTCATACAGTTAATTCAACAAATTGCGCACTTGTGTGACACACAAGTCCTAGCCTTTTGTAACCTGTCATATCATTATATTACAATGACTTTAGTCATTATGATACAAAAATACCATGAAATTAGCTGCATTGGACAATGGTTGCTATAAAGAAGTGTTGAAACTAATCTCTGAACAAGATTAGCCCTTTGACTAAAACTGTGCCAGAAAATAGCTATAACAACAATGGCGATCTGTTTCCTTAAACATCAGTTATCTAGTAATTCATAGACAGTCAGTGCAGTTCTATGAAGGTCGTTGGCAACGGTAG
>NW_003546987.1:35567-36930 GCF_000090795.2 Amphimedon queenslandica | reverse complement strand
ATTTGCCATGATTTTCTTCACAATGCACTTTTATTAGTTCTTGCTAGAGAAAGTGCTACGTCTTTTCATGGAACCCTCACTCTATGCCTAGATGCTTGACCCTGAATAGGCAATGACCTAAGTGCCCACCTGACTGAATTTCCCCATTCAGTCCTTGTCTTTATCTCTGGTAGGCCACCGATTTCCATTAAACTATTCTTTAACAAGCTCCCAACTGAAGTTTCCAGTTCAATTTTTATAGCTTCAATATCAGATTTTAGACGTACAAGCTTGCTTGATGTTCCTAGACATTCTTGACTAATGACTATCTTGAAAATCAGTCTTTAATTGTGTTTTCTTTTTTCATGGTTACACTATTGTCACATGCCAGAGGAAGATGTCATGGTAATAGTTACATTCCAGCAACATAGGAACTGAATAGCCGTGTCTCCAGCCATCTTGCAGAAGTGGCATGACCAGACTAAGTTGATGATAAACATCACTGTCGTTTTTTATCTGTATAGAATAATACTGAAAATAATATTATATTGGCGGCAGCTTATATAGGATTTTGGTGGACTTTTCAAGATGGCGGCCATTTTTGTTTTAATTACTTAGTACTCTTTTATTTTACATTGTACAGCCTTATAAATGGCTTAGTTAAGCTCTCCTTCACCTGAGCAATTCACCTGGTACCTTTAAAGTGGACTGTAATGTAGTGGGAGCATTTCTAAAGAACAGGACCAAATTTCAATTTTTCAAAATTCATTGCACATTTTCTTTTTTCTTTCATCTTTCTCCTATGCTGTGGATAATCTTTTCAACTAAAGAACCATTTAAGTTGACTTTTGCATCATTCTTCTGTGCTTGGGTCGAGCACCACAAAGGTAGATTCAAAAGGAAGCAAGGAAAGATACCAAAATGGAAGACAAAATCCAACTGCAGACACCACTTGGGTTTGTGGTTTAATAATAATAACAAAAATAATTAGAGGAATGTAAAACAATGAATGGGTGAGCATTAGGAAGCAAATAAATGTACTGTAGATATTAGTGATGCAGTAGCGTTACTAAGTAGGAATCACCTCCAAACAAAATGGCTGCCACAACTTTTGCAGCCTTGCTATAACAACAAAACGAGCTCTTGTGCTTACCACACTTCTTAAGACGACCTTATCTTCACCAGAGGACTCCAGTGGTACCACTAGCGTGGCTCTAAACCGTGTATAATTCAAAAATCGGCAAACCGGCCGTTTTGTTCTGCCACCTTTTTTCATCATCATCATCATCATCAAGGAAGTTAGTCTTGTCAATTCAGTTGGCGAGATGTATCTCAAAATTGGTTGGTGCAACAATACTAGTTCGTACACCACTCTTCTCCAAAT
>NW_003546987.1:23804-35369 GCF_000090795.2 Amphimedon queenslandica | reverse complement strand
TTTTATCAAGTGTGAGATATTATTTTATTTAAAAAAACAAACAATTAATTAATGTTATGATAATATGAATGACAACAGCCTGGAAGAACAGAAATAGCAGCAACATTGCAGGGAAGATGGACACTCTTAGCTCATAGCTTCTTGAACAAGTACTTGTGTCAAGACTAGTATTAATTCCACTTGTCATCAGGATAGTTGATATTCCTTCAGCATGTCTATCAATGCTGTCTCTCATGAATTATGTAAAGTCATAACAATGATAATAATAATAAAGAAAATTATTGTTGTGTAAAATGAACAAGCATCACAATGGCAACTAAAGACATATTATCAATATTATTAAAAAATCAACACAAACAAGAACTCAAAAAATTAAAAAAAACTAGGTGAAGTAGGATTCCGAACGACCAACGAAAGTACAAAATGAAAATCCTACTTGTGACACAAATTACACTCTACATTGCAAGGTGATCTATAAGTCTTACATAATAACATTGTACAATGTAGAGTAGAATTTGCGTCACAAATAGGATTTTTATTTCGTATTTTCGTTCCTCCTTGGGAATCCTACTTCACCTTGTATTTTTTATTTTTTTATATTCTTATACAATACATCTTGACAGATTAACAATACTCATGCATGATTGTGCTTGTGGACTAAGAAGTTCAGAACTTGATGTATCATGTAGTTCTTGATGATCTACCTTTTGTAATCTCTGGAGCAGTGAAAGTTAGTACCTTGCTTATAGCACTTGTCAAGCTTAAAAATAGCTACAAGTAGTCATTGCACAAATGACATAGCTAGATACGCAACTCTACCAATGTAGTTTTTTGGCTTCCTGCTATTTGTAGCGCTCCAAGTGCAGTCAGGTGTAAACAGACTGAGTTACTGACATTCACTTGATCAGAGTTAGTCACATCCATGGAAAATATGGCATATCTGTTTTCTTAACCTTCTTTGCTGCATTTGGATAGCAGTACAGTCTTATTTTGCTGACTTCAGTGACTTGCAAGCTGAAGAGTTTCCCATTTGGATAGTCGCCATTTTAATATTATTGTGACCACACCTGTTTTCAATGAATATTATCAAGTTTATTAAAAAGTGGAAATTTTTTCAGACAGAGGAATAGGGGTGATGTACGTGTACAAACAAACATACTCGTGTCATTTATTTGGGGCGAGCTTAGGTTCGCCCCAATAATAGTAACTTCCCAGTGACACAAATGAAGGATTAAAAATTTCAGGAGGAGAGGTCAGATAATTATAGCACTGGAGGTCTGAGTGGAACATGCCGAAACAGCTTTTACAAACAAACACAAAATTTAGACAGAATACACTAGTAATTATTTAAGTGAAGTTTGTAGCAGATGGGTTTAACATACATAAATTACATGGACAGAGTAAGTGAAAGGTTCATGCGTGATTAGGGTGAAAAACACATTCAAATGCGGACCAGAAGTGATTTTCTTATGATTACAAGAACTGTATTTAGAGACAGTGAGTCTTGGATAACAGGTAGTGAATTCCACAAACGAGGAAGGCAGTTGTAATAAAAATGACGGTCCATGTTTGTGGAGAAAACAGTGTCGGAGCTTGAGACCAGCACCAGAACGTGTAGCATTAGTGCAGAAGGCGACATTGTCCGGAATATTGAAGGCAGGGTCAGGTGTCTTTATGGCCTTAATGAAAATATCAGATCTTGTAACTCAAAGGTCATCATCAGAGGGAGGAGATTTAGGGACCTTAGTTCTTGCAGTCACCGGTGAAATTGTTGAGAATGAACTTGGTCACCCTTCTTTGTACCCTCTCAAGGACCACAATGTCTTTAAGAGGTAAGGCCTCCAGATTACAGAGCAGTAGAGTAGTATTGGACGGATAAGTGTCAAATAAATTTGCGTTTTGGCAGATAAAGAAGTTGAGAATGTGAAGGTATGTCTTAGCAGAGCTAACATTCAATAGGCCTTGAAGAGAACACAATTGATATGCTCTGAGAAAGAGTTTAGGTGACATGCTGACACCTAGATCTCTATAGGTATTGACTGCTAATATGATTGTACCACTTACATGGTACGATGGAGCTGAGGATAATGTTGTGGATGCGTGGAACATCAGGACAGCACTCTTAGCTTCATTGAATGCAATGAGATTGTTAGAGCTCCAGTAGCACAACAAATCAAGGTCCTCCTGGAGCACTGAAGAAAAGTGGTCACTACACTGTATTAAATACAGTGTTATTGCAACACCTGTAAGGGTGTCATGGCTATCCTTTAACTTTGACACAAGTTGTAGTGTTGTAGTAACACCCCTCTTTCAATAGAACAACACCAAGCTAAATTGATTCAGCACCCCAATAGTAAACAACACCCAAATTTGTGACACCCATGAGTGTATGCCAACACCTCAGTTTTAAAAGTGTATGAGGGACAGATCTGCAAAGAGTAGAATAGAGGAGAGGGAGACAGTATCAGGCATGTCATTTATTAGACCAGGAACACTAGGGGGCCAAAGATGCTCCCCTGGGGGACGCCTGAGGTTACTGGTAAAGTACCTGAGAGAGACCCCCCCAATGGACACCAGTTGTAACCAGCCAGTAAGGTAGTTCATAATCCAGTTCAGGAGAGTACCAGTGACACCAAAGGTGTGGAGCTTATTGATCGGTATAGGATGGCCGACACTGTCAAAGCTTTATGTAGATCCAGATATACACAATGTTTGCTCGCTCTACTTGTACATATCTCTGACAGCATCTTCAGAAGCTGTTTCTGACAACATCTAACTCTCAGAATCCAAATTGGTGGTATGACCAGTACTAAAGATGTGGGGAGAAAGTTTGTCGTAAACTTATGATTCTAGGACTTTGGAGACACAGCAAAAAAGTGAGATTGGACGATACTTTTTGATAAGTGACGTGTCACCTGACTTAAATACTAAAGTAATCAGTTGCGTTTTCTATTGAGATGGAATAGTGCCAGAAGAAAGTGATAGACAAAACAGGTGATGGAGAGGGACACAGATAGCTGAGGCACAGGACTTCAGAATTTTTGGGCCTATGTTGTCAATAGCCATAGTCTTGTTGGGGTTCAAAGCAGTCACAACATTATGAATATCAGAGATGGAAATAGTGATGTTGCTGAGAGTAGGGTAAGTAGGACTGCTGGAAGAAGGCTGGGTGGGGGCATCAGATGGATTGGAGTAAATGGAGTAGAAAAATTCATTAAACAAAGATGCCTTTTCAGAGTCAATGGAAGTGCTGCTGGCCATGACATGAGGAATTGTTTCGTTAAGTAAGTCATCTTATGTGCCTGAAGAGTGGACTTGGATTTGAAGAAGCCTGCTCTATTAAGTCATTCTCATATGCTTCATTGGCCTTAGCGATAGCTGCATCCAATTGTGATATTTTATACTCAAGTGATTTGCTTGTAGATGCTTGAGCACAGGATTTGTACTTCCTTCTCAGTAACATTATACACTTAATTTGGTGACAGATTTCTTTAGTAAACCATATGGGGTAAACGTGCCTACATAACTTGATCTTTGGTATAAATTTGTAACAAGCCTGTAACAGAATATGCTTGAAAGTGCCACGAAGACTCATGTCAACAGAGTTTAGACATGAGCCAAAATCACACTCCAGCAGATATGGAACGAGACCATGAAAGTCACCTCTTGTGAAGTCACAACCGTAGGGAAATGGATGCTGAGAAGGGTTGGAGCGAAGCTTAAAATCAAGTGAAATGTTAATCAGAAAGTGGTCAGAATACATAAACTCAATGGAGTACACTTGATGACTGACTAAGTAATCTGGCAAATATGTCACAACAAGATCCAATGTGTGATTACCAGTGTGAGTGGGTTGACCAATAATTTGAGACAAATTGTGATCATGAACAATGTCACAGACAGACAATGATACGAAGGATTTCGCATAGAGTGTTGACCAGTCAATGTCAGGACAGTTAAATTCCAATAATATAAAAAGAGGAGAGCCGAAATCAAGCAGACACCTCAAATGAGAGAGTAGCGAATCAAAGTACAATTGATCAGAACAAGAAGGGATATATACAACAGAGATAATTAAGCGGACTGGTCAGAAAAGGGAGACAGAAAGAACTTCAACAGAGGAAGGAGAGGGAATGAGAGTAAAGTGGAACAAATTTATGATAGCCAGCAAAACACCCCCACCACAACTACCCGTCCTTACAAATAATGTGATAGCCAGAAGGGATAATTTCGTTGTCAAAGGTAGATGGGGTGAGCCAGGTCTCAGAAACAGCATATATGCTAGGATCAAAGGAGTATACCAGGGACTGGAAGAGGTGGAGTTTGGTAACAAGGCTATGGGCATTTCAAGTAAGGATAGAGGTAGTGGCTAGTCAATCGGATGAGGCGGCAGCTGAATCTTGGTCAGATACTTCAGTTTCGATTGAGGGTAGGTCTTGTAGTGCAGTAGCAGAGACAATAGTGTCATCTGGAGTACGAGCATAGGTGTTACGAGGAGTGGAAGGTTGGGATCTAGTACTGGCTTTGTGAAAGCCAGTTTGGGAGGCGGAGCCATAGAGCCTTGAGTCCAAATAAAGACGACAACCCCTCAGTTTAATCAAGGAGCTGCCTGTACCACTGTCTATTAAGGAGCGCATTTCTCAAAAAAAAACAATCTAAATGTACCTCTCATTTTTAGTCATATGCTGTGGAGTGTTTCACGACTTGTCAGAGTCAATCATCAGTGGGTCCATGGGTTAGAGATATACAGAGGCAAAGAGTGAGTGGTGGATGCAGGTGGCTATAGATGGACAGTGAGTCGTCGTGGCCAAAGACATGCAGAGAAAGGAAACTGCCTTTATAGTTATCTGACAGTGAGTTGCCAGAGAGACAACAGCAAGCGTTCAAGCTAGAGAGGCCAGCATAAGAGAATAGAGGAGAGTGTGGACAAGCAGTGAGAAAACCAAGGCCAGTACACGTCCCATGATTACTGCTGTTGAAACCTGAACAGTGAGTCGTCAAGGCCGACCGGGTCACCAGTATAGCATATAAGATGTGTTGCTATGAGAGTATGAAGCTAGATAGCGTCTAACCTTAATCAGAGCATGTGTCATCTTTGAATGTTGTCAGGTTTTGTAATCTTTTATGAGTAGTTTCAGCAATTCTTACATTCTTTCAGATTTTTTCTTCAATTATTTTTTCTATAGTTTTTGAGTTAGCAAGTACGCTGGACACAAGCTGTAGCTGACAGTCATAGGGCTTAAGACCATCAAGGTAATTGTGAATAGTTTTTTCCATAATTACTACTTCGTGTGAGCCTGCATGAAGCATTTTGATAGCAGTTGTTGCCATAAGAGTGAGGTTAAATTTCCTATCTAAAGATATACCTGTCTCATTGCACATATTCCTCAAGAGACTTTTTAAGCTGTAGTGTCCAATGGTCTTTGCATAGAACCATGGCTCATCTTTACTCTGAAGCCGATCCAGTAGCCAAATGTAGAATGAATCTGAAATTGAAGAATCAGATTTAATATTAGGGCGTTTAGACAAGTATAGATTGAGAAATAAAACAAAACACCTAACACCAATTTATGATAAGCAAAGTGATGCACAACATATTAGCTTGCGTCATTTTGAGTTGCTATAGGTCACCATAGTTATTTGTCCTTTAATGATTTGTGCCTTCATAGCAGACTGTCATTTTCTGTTGGCTCTTGGAATCAGGAATTTCTAACCACTGCAAATAAAAATGTTAAAAACGAATCATTCTCTTATCCACTACGAATGCAAAAATTCAGTCCACAGTAGAACAAAATGTCATTTAGGTGCTGTCTAGAATTATCATTCCCCATTATGCCAATCGCCCGCCGATCTTCTTCAGCATTAACTGAGTTACTGCTATAAGGCCTTACTCTGATTCCTCCTTCATGCAGTTGTCAAAGCTAAATGTGGGATATATTTCTGTCTGTCTTACCTTTAGTGACTGTATTCAAAGCTTGACTGTATTTTCTTACTTTTTATGTAATTTAATCTTGTCTCTTTTTACAAGCACACACACTAATGAGCATGTGCACAAAAATTAAGAAAATTCCTATTATAATTCACAAATAATTCCACAACATACTTCAACAATGACTGGGAACCCAGTCAACATTAATTTTTATCAATAGTCACAATATGAATAAGTAATACATGCATCAGTAATAATAATATTAAATGTAGTCAATAATCAGTAATAGTTAGTTCTAACATAAGCTTGCTACAATCCTGTCTCTAGCATTAACGGCTGCAGCTGTCTTGGGAAGTGTGTTCTTTGGGTTGAGCTGTGGTTTCAGTTTATATCTGATCATTAGTGTTCAATCGCATCATGAGTCTCACCCTAAAGGTGTACCTCACCAATTGTGTCAGTATTATTTCCAGGATTACTAGCTGTGCAGCTCTCTGTATCACAATCACTCACTTCAAGGTGGATCAATCGTTGTACTGGTCTCCTCATAAGTGAAGTACGCTTTCCACCAGACAATACTTGTATAACACCTCATCTGACTTCACCTGACCATCTGTCCAGGAATTATCTCCTTTACCATTCCTAGTTTCCAAAGACTTTGAGCAGAATCATATGAGTGTTTGATAACTGTCTCCAACTTGTATGGCTTTGGGAATTGGAATTTTCCTTCTTATTGTACCTTTCTCTCAGATTGATAAGATGTTCATTCTTATTTGATCAAAAAGGGTCTATCACAGTGTGCAAGTGTTCCATGTGTTCGTTTAACACGAATGCTGATGGATTAGCATTGAATTACTCAGCTGCACTGTGCTCATCTGGTAAGTTAAGTAGCCATCTACCAACAATTAAATATGATGGTGTGAGGGGTTCTTCTAAGTCATCTAAAGACAATAATATAAGATGGGGCATGAATTTAGTATTGTCTCAATCTCTGCGACTGCAGTCATTAGTTCATCATGAGTAATATTTGCGCGACTGACTATTTTACAGAAACACCACTTTGTCAGACCAATGATTCGCTTAAATGTGGCCCCCCACCAAAAAGCCTTCTTAATGTTAAAAGACTGTTTGACCTTAAATAAAGACAGATACTCTGAGACACTGGGAACCTTTAAAATTTCTTGTATTATTTTTGCCGTTGATTTAAGGGTTGATCCTTTATCAGAGATGATTCTGAGTGGCAATTTTCTTTGACTGGTGAATCTTTTAAAAGAACTGACAAAGAACTGAGATGACAAATTAGGCACTAATGTTAAATGTATTGCTCTAGTTACAGACCATATTATAAACATATGGACACCTTCTGATCACATGATGTGTTTACTGGATGTTCAGGTGTTACCGTGAGAGGGCAACCATAATCAACTCCCATATAGGTGAAGGGAGGGGAATAACCCAGAATGATAAAAGTTGAGGAAGAGGCGGGGGATTATAAGCCGCACCTTCTTACCTCTGGCAAACACAACATTTTGAAATGATACTTTTAACTAGTTGTCTGCCCTTAATCACCCAATACTTAGTTTTAAATTCAAACAATGTTTCTTTTACTCCATTGTGGAGTATGCTACAATGTGCTTGTCTGATAACCATAATAGAGAAATAGTGATTCTTAGGGAGAACAATAGGATGTTTGGTGGTGTGGGGGCACTGATTCCGCCACCACACCTCCAAATTGCATTATCATCCAGATAGAGATCAAAATGTCTCTTTAAAAATAAAAAATCCTTCCGTTCTGTGACATTGCATTGTACCTCTGACAACCACAAAATCTTAGCTTTAATTTAACTACCTGTCATGTATCACTCTCAGTGTCCAGGCAGTGACACGTATCAATTTATTGAAATTACCATATATTACTAATGCCTTGCTTCTCAGTGAGGAGTAACCCAACTAAGTTCTGACTTGACTTCAGTTCAAGTAAACTGTTTAATGGTGTCTCACAGAAGAAGAATTTACCACTCTTCTCTGATCCTATCCAACTTGGACCATTCAACCTTAGTGCATTATTACACAAGTGAGTGGGTGATACTCCTCTTAATTGTATGTGAGCCAGGTTCTCATTACCTGGGGAGAACCTCCAGTGAGCAATAGATACTATTTTTCGAATCGCCAACACCCAATTCTAAATGAATGGTTTCCACTCTATGTAATCCTCTAATCCAACAAATGGCAATGTGTGAATCTGTGTAACAAAATAATAGTTCGAGTGGTCGCACTAATTTCAGACTGTTAGTTACTGAGGATATAAGCCCGGCTAAAAGAAGAGTTCCTTAGAGCTCTTAGCGAAGAATGGTTTGTTGCTGTAACTTAGCAACACTTGTCTTGGAGGCAACTATTCTGCATCTGTGCATATCTTCACTCTTCATTAAAAGAAGTACAACTGCAGCATAAGCTACAGCAAAGGCTTAACTATTGAAGCTATAAATTTGATACAAGTTAACTCGATCAAGACAGAAAGGATTGTATCATAACATCTTGCATGGTTGCCAGGCTATGAACTTTGTTCCTACATCAATAAACTTTTGACTTCTGCTATGAACATTCTAGCAACCAGTAAAAATCTTAAACTATCTGTAAAGTTGTCAAATGTGACCATAATTGACAAAAGGGCCCTTATGGCGGATTTTAAAATTAATTGTTATAATAGAAAATATCAACCTGTAAGTGCTTTGTTAGACAATCATTGTTTCTAAAAGTTTCATGGTAACTTTTTGCATCCTGTGGAGTAATTTTATGATAAATGGGGCTCAGGAAGTTGGATTTCTTAGGCTAGAAAGACAAATTTCACTACCCGCCATAAGGTACCTTTTGTCAATTATGGTCACAAATATATCTGTGAACTTTTCTATGAACTTACAGTTCTCACTGTTCTAGGCAGGCAGGCCAGACTATCACTGTTTTTAGTGCATCAATATTTGCAACATGCTACAGCCCACAATGCCACTCTCTATCTGGCTAACTTGTGTATAGTCAAAACTAAGATCAGTTAGGAAGCTGTTATGGCTGGCAAAACTGATGGCTGTAATGGCTGGTAGAAACAGATTCAGAAACATCTGATATAAGTGATATTGCTAGCAGTGTAGAAGAGACATCAGGTTGTTTGGAAGCTACACCTCAGAAGAAGAAAAAATTGTCAAAAAGGTATTTCATTATTTCAATTGCTTTTGACAGTAATTTACTATTATGAATGGCTTCTTTTTTGTGTGCTTAGGAGTTACAAACAAAAATATGAAGTAGCTTCAGGAAAGGGCACTGCTTTCAAAAATTGGCTAGTATCTCTAAAGGATAAGCCTAAAAGACATTTTGCAAGCTTTACAAGAGTGACTTAATGCTTTCAAGAAGTACAAATCAACTAAATCAGGATTCTATACTCAATCAAGACGATTGATTCAATGCTTGTTAGTAGAGATTCAGAGTAGCTTCTTCATAACGCAGAGATTAAAATGGTCATGTTTCTTGCTGAACATAATCTCTTGTTTCTCATAATGGATCATTTCAGTGAGCTAGCACCTACGATATTCTCAGACTCACCAACGGCACTTCATTTCAAGTCGAAACGAATTAACTAAAACGAGAAACATCATCACAAATGCCTGTGCACCACACTTTGATGATATATTAAAAGCCAGGCTTCAAGACATATTTCTCAATCATAATTAATGAGACAACAGACATGTCAACTTCTAAGGAACTGGCAATAGTTTGTCACTATTATGATGCAAGAAAGAAAGCAGTTATTAGGCATTTTTATGATATGATACCCATTGCAGATAGTACTGCTGAGTCAATTTACAATCATATTGCTGAGCTGTTTGAAGCTAATGATATTCCAATGAGCAATATTGTTATTTGCTGCAGAAACTGCAATTTCCATGTTCGATGAGCACAACAGTGTAGTATCTAGATTGAAAGCAGCTTATCCACATATCTATTTCATAATGTGCATTTGCCACACAGCACATCTTTGTTCATCTTATGCTAGTCAAAAGCTACCATGAACTCTAGAAGAGCTTCTCAGAGAACTATGCAACTGCTCTGCCCATAGTTTAAAGAGACAATCTCAATATCGGGTTGTTCAAGAGTTTTGTCACATAGAGCCCCACAAGATGCTAAGACCTTGCCAAACTCATTGGCTCTGACTTCAGGCATGTGTTGCTAGAGTATTAAAGCAGTGGGATGCTCTTGTGTCATATTTTGACATAGTTAGTCAAAGAAATAATCTATTGGTTTCCAGAATTATCTTAACCCACCTTAAAATTCCTATGTGGAAGTTATACTTGCTATTTCTCTACTCTGCCTTATCCAAGTTCACTGAGCTAAATTTAGCATTTCAGAGTTCTTCTACATTGCTTATATAAGAAGGTAGAAAGTGTATACAACGAGATACTTAGTTGTTACACGTGAGAGGCTAGCTGGAGATACCACCCAAATCTATCATAAGTTGACACTTCTCAAATGCACTTTCTACCTTTACAGTCTTTGTGCATGGGAGCTCAAGTAGCATTATATCTTCAAAATGATGTATTTAAGAACCACAGCTGGCAATGTGATGTGCACCATTTCCTAAATTGTGTTCAAGTTTTTTGCATTGAGTCTTGTATACAAATTAAGAAAAGATTTCCTCTTGGTGATTCTATTATGATAATGCTACAGGCGTTAGATCCAAACACTACAATAACCTTTTAACCTTGTCTTGCACCTCTCCCATCTAGATTCGATTACATTATTCCGCCTTCTAGCATTGAAAATCTTGATGCAGAAAGGCCTTGATTATCAATGGTTGATCTCCCATTTGATAAAAATGACATGAATCCTGATACTTTTTCGGGGCAGTGAGATGATATCACTGATATCTTGAAAAATCCCCAGTAATGCAGATTTACGTAAGTTCTGTTTTGCATTCCCTGTTTTAATGTTGATTTAAAACAAGTATTTTCAGAACTCAATAACATCAAAACAAAATAAGCTCAAGTCATTAACAGATGGCTCTATTCTCAAGTGTAAGAGGGCTGGTAAATATTCATATGGTTCTCGCATAGACTTTACTCCACCGTTAGATATTTGTCAAAGAATGACATCTGGTATTCTTTATCCTCCCTCATTGTGCAGTGCAACTAATGATATTGACAGCGACAGTAGTGTTAACGACATTTTCTTAGAAAAAAAGTATAATTTTTGTCATTATTGTTAGTAATAATTATTGTGTAAGGAGAAATTTATGAACTTTGTATAAATATTATTATAGAACTATAAACTTTTTGTCAATCGCCTTGCTATAAACTTTCTATGAACTAAGGAAACATTTCTATGAACAATTAAGAAAATATTTCTGGCAAACCTGGTATATAGGGATGTTAATTAGCTTGCAATTTTTTAAGTGACAAATGAGCAATTGTCATTTCTCTCAGATGTCCCCCTGTAGGGTCTTATCTTATGACACTTGTGCTTAACATAATCAGAACATTGACTCAAAGATGGGTACTAATTATTTGTGAGCTCACCATCAAATTGACTCAGTTGAAGATCTGGTAGCTTCACTTTGCATGCAGCTACACTCACAGCAGAAAGAGGAGCCATGG
>NW_003546987.1:21441-23393 GCF_000090795.2 Amphimedon queenslandica | reverse complement strand
ACAAAATCCAGCTGCAGACACCGCATGGGTTTATGGTTTGACGCCATTTTAATTTTTGCGCACGTGATCAGCATGATTACAATTAACATAACCACAAAATGTAAATAATTAATTTAAGAAAAAAGAAGGGAAACAAGTAAATAAAAAACATTAAAAATGGAAAAATAGTAGAATTAAATTGTGAAAAAGTAAGGAGACAAGAGGGTAGTTTTAAGCTGGTGTGGTAAGAAATCCTACACCATTGCATGAAGGGTAAAGGCTGCAGTCTGTGTGGTTATTGATTAATATTTCTCATGCAGTGGTGTAGCATTTCTTACCACACCAGCTTAAAAGTACCCTTGTGTCTCATTACTTTTTTCACAATTTAATCCTACTATTTTTCCATTTTTAATGTTTTTTATTTACTTGTTATTAATGATGCTCCTCTAATGTTATCTTTTAAACCATCTCCCGCAGCTATTTCTGCTATAATGTCAGTTTTATATGTAATTAATACTATTATATATTCATTCAATTTCTTAATTACATATTTTCACTATTGTTAAATTGTTAGAATGCCACCATGCCCAAAAAATACCTGTCACTGCGCATGCACACATCATGAGTAAAATCGCTCGTGATGATGTAATAATGTTATTTATGCGAGGAAACCAGTTCACTAAATTGTCACTTTCATTTTTTTATAATTGAATATAAAAAAGTGATTGTTCATGACAATTCCATTTCTTCCTCTTCTTTGTGGAATAGAGTTAAAATGTGCGTGTTCAAAGGTAAGTTCAAAATGATCAGTATGTATTATATCATTTTTACAGTATTACAAAGTACAGGAAAGCACATGTTAGTAGGCTGCAGCGGATTGACTATCCTCCGTGTCAAAGCTTCTTTGTTGTTTCTTTGAGCAATACAAGTATGACGTTTGCAGTAAGTAGCAAAAGCAATTATTTCCACATGAGTGCCCCAGGCAGAAGGAGTTCCAATTTTAGTTATGTGACTTTTCATGGTGTTCTCCTTTATATCTGTAAAATATTTAGAAAAAAGGTTTTGAATAAAGTTCTTAAATCTCTGTACAAGTAAGCGAAGAAAGCTATGCTGTTCCTCAGACCTACATATCTGGTGTGAAAGAGCACAAAAGGAACAATTCTGATCTGGTTGAGTATAACATGATTTTCGATTCAAGTTTTGAAAAAATCTACAAGTATGGAATCTCTTGTCTTGGTATCACCTATAACAACAACAAAATAACGGTAATACCAGTAACTGTAGTTACAAATATGCACTTGCTATTGCTTATTACATGCACCACTATTGGAGACATTAAAATATTTTCAGATGTTAAGGAAGGCTCTGAAAATTATTTAAAATTATAATTTTGAACATTTGACTATTTTGAGTTTTAATATTATTTCCCATTTAATGTTAATTTAAAAATTTCATTATTAAATAGAAAACATTAAAAGTAAACTTTTGTCAAAAATTTCAATTCAAAATACATGTTTTTCCCAATTGACCAATAACAGTATGGTTGTTATCGTAATATCCATGCATGTTGTGACTAACTGGAAATGCATGTAGTATTGTTTTGTAAGCAAATTGTTGACCGAAGAGTGACAGTTACATTGAAGGATATTTTAATGTTTGTTATGTATAAAATGTGACCATAATTGTCAAAAGGTACCTTATGGCGGATAGGAAAATTGGTCTTTATAGCCTAACAATTCCACCTTCCTGAGCTCCATTTAACATAAAACTACTCCAGAGGATGCAAAAAGTTACTATCTATCTTTTTGAAACAATTTTTGACTAACAGAGCACTCACAGGTTGATATTTTTCATTATAATGATGAATTTAAAAATCCGCCATAAGGTACCTTTTGTCAATTATGGTCACAAATGACTAAAATCATGTACTTTTATACAAATACAACTAAAACAAGCAGCAGCCTGGGCCTTTA
>NW_003546987.1:19442-20359 GCF_000090795.2 Amphimedon queenslandica | reverse complement strand
AGAAGCTAACCTTAACTTATTCAGTGGGTAATTCAAGTCGTCTAGCATGTCTACTTTCTTCAGATGTACTTTTAGGATATACTCTGTACATGCAATTTTATACATCCTCTGAATATATAGTTCTTCAATACAAAGTAAAGCGTTAATCAGAAATCAACATGTCTATTGATTTTTCCATCTAAGTATGTTTTCAACATAAGGAAAACTAAATACATGTTTGATGTTGCAGTAAATTGATGTTGAACATAAAGTCATGCAACTGATTAAAAATAAATGCCTTTCAAGATACATATTCGTGTCAGCATCAATGTAATTGAAATATTGAAAACATTTCGCACTTTTTTTTTACAAATAAAAGTTATAAAAATGTTGCTCATGTTTCGCAAGCTTAAACCTTGTCTCTTCAAATAATTTTCTTAAACATATTAAAAAACCCAGGCTCACAAGATGACCAATATTCGCTAAATTCCTGACATAAATGGTTGAATTTTTGTACAGATTGCTCTTCCAGTACTAAATGTAGTTTGGAAAAGTTAACATTGATTTGTCCAAGAGTTATTATCACAGAAAATTTTGACAAATAACTTATTAATTGGAAGCCATACAGATCAAAGGTACCAAGTATGGTTTATAGTGGCTATTCAATGAATATCATTGTAATCTGGCTGCCCTAGGGCAAATTCATATTGTCCTAGCGCATTATAGATATTGCCCTATGGCAGCCAAATATACCATATTTTCTTTATAAAAGCCCAAGCGTCTATTTCCTAGAATGGTACTTGGACCTCAAAAACATACATAGAAAATAAAAAAAACTTAGGCCCAGAGAGGGGTTTGAACCTGTAAACTCATTCTTCTGACTTCTGGAACTTCAGGCATTATCCACTTGACTACTGAGTCACTCCTTGGCCAATGTT
>NW_003546987.1:11786-13605 GCF_000090795.2 Amphimedon queenslandica | reverse complement strand
AGTCTGATTAAGATAATGAGATAGTGCTCATTCAGACGAGTAGGCACTAAATAATACAGGTGGACAGTACCATTGTTTTGATAACTGAAAATGTTCCCATGACCATTGGCTTATCCTCTGACTCTGAGAGTGACCCCTTTCTTTAATTTAGTATTGTAAATGAAGAATTATACAGGACTTTGAGAATGAAGGAAGAAAATGATAGTTAAAGAAGTCAGTCCCATTAGTAGGTAACTATTACAATGTCTAAAATTCACTCCTTTATCTAGTTACAGCTGCACTAAAGATGCATAGTACTTTAAGTAAGCTACTCAAAAATTACTAGTATGTTCAGACACCATTTAAGTCTTACACTCATTATAATTAATATTATAGTAAACTTCCTGAAGGACAAGTATTACAGTCTCGATTGGGACAGTTAATCCCTATTTTTTGATACAGGAATAAAAAATTTTAATATTTCATATAATGAAACTTTATTAGTATTATTACAATTATAGTAATAAATGAAAATTGATACACAAGAGTAAAAAGAATCAGATTATACCTAATGAAACAATGGATCTGATTCAAAATTAAAACTTCTCCTTTCCGCTGGAAGTTCTCATTAAAGGAACAATATCTTATAAATCCAACAAAAGCAACTCATTCCCTTTTAATAAACTGGACATTAGCATTTTCATTTACATTTCTTTACTTTACTTTGACATTGTACTAGTGGCATCCTGAAAATGCCTCGTTTTGTCAAGAGAAGTTATTAAGTTCATTGGTGGAACAGGTAGTGATCCATTAGCCTTACACACAGTCACCCCAACATTTTGTGACACAATTTCTTAATAGCTTAACAACATACTGCCTCTCATGCTGATGACTGAGTGGCCATCTGCATTAAGTATGAAGTTGGTACTGGGTGTTGGATTCACTGGAATGGACTTCTGGAATGCAACACTGCACTATAAGTTTTCCTTTTTAATCATAACGCATGCATTATTATGTAAATATTAATGCAAATTATCATTTTCATGACTATTATTTCAAAGATATCAAAACTATTGAGTTACAAGATTCCAAAAACTGCTAAAGTTACAATGTAAGGCCAAAAACTTAGAATAAATAGTCTTTGAATACTAAAGTGACTTTCTCAAAAATTTTCTCAGTAACTATCAAATGAATAGGAACAAATAAAGGATTGCATACAATCAGGCCTACAGTGGTAATAAACATTGCACTTACAGCTCTGTGAAGTACCAGTACTTGCAGAGGTAAACTCGTGTCAATCTTAGTAATTTATACACAAGTCAGCAGGTGGAGACAGACAATAATTAGTACTTCCCTCTATATCCAAAGCAGTAGCTTATATTCCTGTAATAAATAACAATTGGAAAGGTATATAATTATGGATATTGAAGGTGAAAGGAGATGAATATTGTGAATGCCAATTGGGATTAATGACAGGGAAAATGTGCTAAAGTCATTGCAGCACTTCGGTGCCACTGTACAACGAGAAAACAAAAGAAACGCTTGAACAATTGGCAATGTTCATTAATGGATAAGATTGGGCATGAGTATTAGGACAACAGGTAGGCACAAAATGACATGATTTAGACTTACTTATACTTATGGTGAACTTATGTACTATGTATGTGCAGTTATTGACAAGAGTTGTATAAGATTTAACTATTATTATTAGTTATGCATGGCTAGTGTTTCTTGTCAGATTTTTGAGTTTTTGGTTGACAAGAACAAATGTAAATAGTAAAATACATTACAATTGGCGACAAGGTGGATTTTGACCTGCTAGTTTACAGTTTGTCATGTT
>NW_003546987.1:5172-6791 GCF_000090795.2 Amphimedon queenslandica | reverse complement strand
CTTTTTCAAGCATTTTACAAATAGTATTGCTAACTACTTATATAACATTTTTAGACGATTCGTCGATGGATTTATCATCTACATTTCTATAAAGCCAATGTATTTCTTTTAATTTTCTTAGTGCTGCTTTTATGTTATTTACATCAACTAAACTACGCCTGACATTACTTGATTTATTAGGCTGTCCATTAATAATAATATAAAGTTCTGGAGTAGGCAAATGATGAGAATCTATACCAACGTCATTTAAAGTCTCTATTGTTTTTTTTAATGGAAGAGGTAAATAAAACATTGCACCTTTAAGAGCCTTCAAAGTATTATAGGTGGGCACTTTGAAGGTCTGTGTGCATAGTCTAACTATTGTCTGAATACACTTGGCCCTCTGTATTAACTGGCAACTAAAAGGATCCAAATTTTCCAATTCTATGGGTAATGGCTCACCCTTCAACCCATTGAGCACACAAAGTGCTGGAACTTCATTTTTCTTAATAATTCGTTTACAATGATTACAAATATACATAACTTTATTTAATGCTGTAGGATCAGTCTTTCTAATGTAATCTAATAGGATATTCCAAACATCGCTATCTTAATTTTTAGCTTCAGTGACAGATTTTTTTCTTAAAAGCCTCTCACAGCTACAACATGCATTAACTGCCTGATCAGACAAAGCTTTCTTAAATTCATCAATAGCATCTGAATACTGAAAATAAAGTACAGTATCTAAGTTTTGGTATTCTAAATGGGTCATCTTCGCCATCATTTATAGCGTAATACACATCAAATTTAGTCTCATCGGATTCATTAATTTTTAAATGTATCATTTGTGCTATATCGCCTTCAGCAAAGGAAGAATTAATATCTATTGTTAAATGGGCATTTCTAGAAACATAAGTGTTTCAAAAGGTGTCTCAACAAAGGATAATAAACAGATGCATTGCGTAACATACTCAGCATGCTTTTGCAATCAGTATCAATACTACTACACACAATAGGATGGCCTATTCTTTCACAAACAATTTCTGAATATTTTAAATATTTTTCAACATTATTTTCATCTTTTTTAACACTTACCGTTACATGACATTAGGATTATCAGAGAAATCATGTTCATGTACTTGATCTATTTCTTCAACATGCAGGGAGGGATCTTGTCATATATTGCTTATTAGGACAATTGTCACATGCATCTAAATGCATCCTCAATTCTTTAATGGGTTCATCAAAATATTGTCTAACTTCAATAATAGAACTATTGTCACTTTCTAATAAAGGCTTGCACCTGTCTGTACAGTGCCATTTGAGGTTAGGCTTTCTCTTATTGGTATACATTCTATTATCGTCAAAATTGTCATCTACAGAATCACTATCATCATTACATTCTTCTACTCTATCAATACAAGATACATTAACAACCCCTGCTACATAACAGATGCCATTTGTATCAAGAGGGATTGCAATTGGACTATCTAATTGACTATCAAAATCATTATTAGGATACATATATGCTGATTCATAAAAATAAGGCTCACTATTCATTGTATGACATTGCTTACAAAAATCACTAAAGCTATTTAACTTTAATTTCCTAATGCTATTTGCTGCACGTATCAATACGC
>NW_003546987.1:0-3788 GCF_000090795.2 Amphimedon queenslandica | reverse complement strand
TGGGCCTATTATCCAGAATTGCTCCCACAACATTGCAGTACACTTTAAAGGTACCAGGAGAATCGCTCAATGAGGAGAACTCATTTAAGCCATTTACAAGGCCATACAAAGTAAGATGAAAGAGTTATAATCATTTGAAAATTATAAACTTGGTCCCCATCTTGAAAAATCAACCTCAACCCTACATATAGGGTACCGCCTATATAATAGACTGAGTAAAGCAAGGGTCATCGTTGAGCATACATATGGCCAGCTTAAAGGGAGATGATGTCGTCCATTCACAAGACAAGATATTGATCTTCAGTTAGTTCCTGAACTTGTTGCAGCTTGTTGTTGTCCTCATGACATTAAGCGGGCGTGGGAGGACTTAAGCAGGCGTGGCTTAAATCACTATTTCTTTCTAGCTGTGTCAGAGTGTAAGCTCTTCTACCTGTCTGTTCCCTTTGTTCATTGATTTTTGTCTTCCTGCTGGCTCTAACTCCGTTAAGCCAGCGACTAAGTCAGGTAAATTTATCTCTGTTCAGCTGTTTTGTGTGCTGCCTTTGCTTAGTTTCACTGGGATCACCCCAATGGCAGTCTGTGATGGTATGCCTCCTAAGTAGGCCCCCAAGGGTGCTGGTAGGCTTCCCATTGACCCTTCTTCTGCCACTCCTCCCTCTAATGTTGTCTGTCCCATCTGTGAATATCTCATTAATGATGACAATCATGAATCAATTCACTGTAGTGGTCCTGCCAGTCCTGGAGGCTGCGGTGGGCTAACTCTTAGGGCCTTAAGAATGCTGAGGAATCTGGCCCATTTCACTGTCCTTCCTGTAGAGTTAACTATTTGTCTAATAAAATCTCTCGTCTCCAACAAGATCTCTCTAATCTCTCCCATTCTTTTTCTTCTCTTATTACATCACTTGAGTTTAGGCTCTCCTCAATCGAAGAACCTAGTATACCTCGATCAGAAGGTGATAGAGAGATTAACCGTGTACTGAGGATACAACTATTCCTACCACTGGTACCAGTGATGCCATCCCACTTTCTACCTCTATTCCTACCACTGGTACCGGTGATGCCATCCCACTTTCTACCTCTAAGTTGTCAATAGTTATTGGTGATATTCCTGAATGCTGTCCAGGTACCAGAAGAAATGCTCGTATCTCACATGATTTTGAAAAAGTAGCTGTCATTGATAACTACATAACTTCAGCCTCTATTAGAGACTGTCGACGGATGGGTAAATATTCACAAACACATCCAAGGCCTCGCTCTGCCTTGATAACACAAAACAGCTCCAAGGATGTTGTCAATACTTGCTAAACGGAGCTCTGTATCCCAACCATATGTCATTAAGCCTAATATATCCAAGTTAGAGAGGCTTATTGAGAAGCTTCTCAATGAACGCTGGCAAATTATCCAGTCTCATAATAGTAAGAGATATCCGCATCAGCATATCAGTAATTTGTCAATGGGGGTACCTCGTGCCAAGGTTATCATCTTATCTCTTGTTCTTTCTGAATCCTCGTCTACTGAATTAACTCCTAATGCTCCAAATTCTAACCCCGCTTCTAATGTTTCTACTGGCCAGCCTCTTCCTGCCCCTTCTCAAGAAGCTGAGTCCTCCACTGAGGGGGGAGCATCGTCTTCTTCCTGACAAGTCCTGGATATCTGTTTCATCAATGCCAGAAGCCTTCTCCACAAACTCATTGACTTTCAATCCTTCGTATTTTCCTCTGGTGTTTCCTGGTTTTCTCAATCTATTTTTGATAATAAAATCCTCCCCCGTCTTTTTCAATTTTTTGGAAAAATAGAGCTGGGAGAGGTGGCAGTGTCTTGCTAGCAGTCATCAATACAATCCCTTCTTCACTCTTACCTTCACTTTCTCAACTAGAGGTTATCTCAGTCTTAATTGATAATAACTCTAGCACTGTTATCTGTATTGTTTATTGTCCCCCTATTTGTAGTACTGATTACTGTGATGATCTCATATTATATCTAAGAGATGTCACACATATCATGGTTCCATCATAATCATGGGCGATTTTAATGCTCCTGATGACTTGTTTACCTTGTCTGGTGATACACACTATTCTCTTACTCTCCGTGATCTAGTGTTCAACTTCAATCTCTCACAAGTTGTTCAAGTCCCTACCCATAATAAAGGCAATACACTGGACATTGTCTTAACTAGCATCCCTGAGGCTATTTCTAATGTCATTGCTACCCCTATCACATCATTCAACACTGACCATTCGGCAGTTATGTTTCAGGTCTCACACTTACGTGATGTATCTCCTACCTTACTTGCTAAACCGGTTTATGATTCTTCTAAAGCTGAATGGACAGGGCTAGTTGAATATTTATTGGATTTCAACTTTGGTCCCCTTCTTAATGATGACAACATTGAAAGTGTTTGGCTGTCTTTCAAGGACCTTCTCCTCTCAACCCTTCATCAGTACATTCCTCTTATTACTATCTGTTCTACTACTAATTATATTCCCTGGCTCAGAGGTCCGCTTAATCACCAACTTAAGAGCCTTCGTACTCTTTGGAGACGATTCAAAGCTAATCCTTCCGCTAATCTGGAGCAGAAGCTACTTAAGGCAGAGGAGGCGTTTGCAACTAACTATAAGAATGCTAAACATGTATATGAAAGGCATTTGGTCACAGATTCTCTTCCCCATTTGTCAGTTGCATTTAAATACATCAGGAGGATGACTGAAACAGATGGTCTGCCTCTTACCACGTCCTCTTACCATGTCTTTTAAATCTCAGAAAGCAAGTACCAGTTTAGGCAAAGCTGATCTCTTTAATGCCTACTTTTACTCAGTTTTCACGGATTGTTCTGATTTTGATTTTGATCCAGCTTTCTCCTCCTCCCATCATGACCAGTTCTCTTCCATCTGTTGTGAGGAGGATCAGGTGTTTCAGGAGTTGTCTTCACTTGATGGAACTAAGGCATTAGGAATTGATGGCATAGGCCCACTTTATCTCAAACGCTGTCCTGTGGCCCTTACACCACTGACTTATCTATTTAATCTTTTTCTCTCTACTCATTCCCTTCCTCTGGATTGGCGAACCCATCTCATTCAACCAATCTTCAAATCTGGGGATAAATGCAAAGTTGCTAATTATCGTCCAATCAGCTTGTTACCAGCCATATCTAAGGTCATGGAGAAAATTATCCACAATAAGATTGCAGGTCATATTAGTGAGGATATCTCCCCTGTTCAATTTGGTTTTATGCCATCTCGCTCACCACTCAAGCAGTTGCTATCCCTGACTTCAGTTACTCAGAATGCCTTTGAGGCTAATGACTCTGTAGACTGTGTCTATCGTGACTTTAAAAAGGCCTTTGATAGTGTTCCCCATAAGAAATTGCTGTAGAAGCTGTGGAATTTTGGTTTTACAGGTGATTCATGGGCCTGGTTCCAAGCTTATTAATCCTCACGAAGACAATGTGTTCGTGTGGATAATACTAATTGAGACTTTCTACCAGTATTGAGCGGTGTACCACAAGGGAGTGTTATTAATCCTATATTTTTCCGTGTTAATATTAATGATCTGTACAGTACTGATTCCCTTCCAGCTTCCACACTCTTGTTTGCCGATGACTCCAAACGCTTTAATAAGATCTCGTCTACAATTGATTGCTCTCTGTTACAAGAGAAGCTTGATGCAGCTCTCAAATGGAGTGACAAATGGGACTTAAAATTTAACTTATCCAACACATCATTGGTAAGATTCTCAAAGAGAAATTGTAAGCCTCCACCATATGATTATACTATTCAGGGAAATCCAAT
>NW_003546986.1:38514-39861 GCF_000090795.2 Amphimedon queenslandica | reverse complement strand
CTAAAACTGCTAAAAATAACTGATTAGCTGCTGGACACTGTAAATGTATAAACACGTGGTCAATTGCCATAGCAACTATCTAATCTGTTTCCATAGAAATTGTAATTAGCATTCGCGAAAATTAGTCGTCCTACGGTATTAAATTCTTAAAAGGATGCACATAATTGGCATGAGCACCTCTCTTATAAAATTTCATTGTAGAAACCATTTTTATTCCATGCATGTGCCACCTTTTATTCCCAAAATTATTCTGTATTCTTTTACAGCTTATTATTCCTAATTTTATTCCCGCCTAATCCCCTCACCCCAGATGCCACCCCTGCTCGTGGATAACGCGAAGGGTGTGGCGTTGGGCGTGGCTTCCCTGAACACGCCCCCCCCCGCAAAGAGGGATGCCCCTGCAAATTACCTTTAAGGCAATTATGGGAGGCCCCGGCCAAGGGAGTGGTTTCCACGCCATTAACTCCCTGCAAGCCTGCCAAAGGATATTGGCCCGACATACCACACACCATAGGGCCCTTCCTCACACTTACCTTGATGCGACCCTTGAATTCACCCCACCCCCTAAAGACAAGCTGCCTCCATAGGAAGCCTCACTCAAGCCTGCCTTGTAATTGCAGGGCCTAGCTCTCAATCCTTTCCCCTGAAATTACATCCTCCCAATCAGCCAATTATAACAACCTCTAATTGTACCCCTCGTTACAGTGGAGGCTTATAGTTTAGGGCTATACGCATGCTAAAGCACAACACTACATAACAATAGTTATAACAACCCTAAACTGATCACTCCCTCCACTAACATGTAGAAGGGTAAATGCATGCCAAGATAATGGAAAATCGGCTGGGAGGCCTGACCAAGGGTTAGGACTTACGGCCACACCCCAAAACCTCCCAAGTCGGGAAGTTTGTATGAGTAAGGAGTGTTGGTGTGAGTGTACTGGGTTGACAAGAAGGCACTGGATGCTTCACATATAGACCTTTCCCACCAATGCAGCGTTTAGCAATGAATATCATCATAGGGGTAGGAACAAACTAAAAGTTGGGGGGGCTAAGGTATTATTTATTTACCATCATAGGAACATGATTTAACAATTGATCATTAATACATAGCATGTACTGAATTAATATTGTCCAAAATACTGGCGTCTATGCTCATTAAATGTAACAAATTTCTTTGCAATATCCTCAATGTGTAAATCACCTGTAAATTCTTTGTGTGTATGCAAAATAACTACATGAATAAGACGCTCTTGTGACATTGTGGAGCGCAAATAGTTTTTAAATCTCCTTAATGTCGAAAATCTACGCTCAGCTGAAGCTGATGTTAACGAAGTTGTTAAATAAAGA
>NW_003546986.1:32013-35350 GCF_000090795.2 Amphimedon queenslandica | reverse complement strand
GCCTCAATGAGCAAATGTGTGAATGGCCTTCCCGGCCAAACAATGCGTGCTGGATAGTTCAATAGTCCCACCAGGGACTGGAGCTGTTTCTTTGTTACTGACTGTCTCTTGTCATGCTTCCATTCCTGAAGGATGCTCATCAGGTGAGCCTGTTTGTCCTCGGGCAGCCGTAACTCCCACCGACATGAATCAATTTCAATTCCAAGAAATGTGATGGTTGTGCAAGGGCCCACCACTTTACGAGGGGCTGCTGGCAAGCCCAGGCGCTGGCAGAGATTCACTGCAGTCCTCAATGCCTGCTCGCACTCGCTGGACTCCGCCCTGGAGCAGAAGAAAAAATTGTCGAGGTAGTGGATCAGGTTGTGGACCCCACAACACTCCATGGCCCATGAAAGGCCATCTGCCACTGCCGTGAACAACAGAGGTGCTGGCCGTAGGCCAAATGGGAGGGCTTGGTCGCAGAACATTACGGCCCTCCAGTGGATACCCAGCAGCAGCTGGTCTGCTGGATGAACGGGTACTTTCCTGTAGGCCTACTGAATATCAAGTTTTGCCATCCAGGCACTCTGACCTGCCCTCGATTACCATTGCCACCGCCTCATCGACTGATGTGTATGACAGGGTGGCAAGGGCAGTGGAAATGCCATCGTTTATGCTGCCACCATCTGGAGCAGACAATTCCACGATTAGGCGGTATTTTCCCAGCTGGCTTGTTTTTGGTATTATGGCAATTGGGCTGACATACACTACTTTGTTGGGGGCTGCTAAACGTAGCTTTCCCCACCCCAAATTCCTCCCAAATATAGGCCGACACAATGCCCTCATTTTTTCGGGCAGATGGGCGATTGGACTTCTCTGCCTGCAATTGGTAATTTCTATCAACCCCAATTGAAAACCACTGCCTATCTCGCGAGCCAGAAAAGCTGCAAAGGATTGGTCAGGAAGGGACTGCAGAAAAGGTACCCATTCAGCTAGAGGGAGGAAACCCTCCACTCCCCCACCCATAGGAGAAGGAGTGCCTTCGAGGGTGAGGAGTTGATGGATATAAGGATATGGCTTCCTCTTCCATGCCTGGGTTCCTATTAGGAGAAACTGACATTGGATATCCCTAACATTAGACCCCCCATTATGTTATCGTGGCCCGGCCCCCAAAAGGCCTTAGCTTTTAGGGCAATTAATGTCTCTGTTTACTTGTTTATTTTTATTTATAGTATTTATACTTTTTTTATATCTGTTCTTTATTCGAGCTAATTGACTGTAATTCACTGTGTCATTATTGATGCAAGTATAATTAATGTGTATTAATGCTAGCCAGTCTTAGTCTTGAACACTTGCAAATTTCTAACTATCGTTAACACTTGTATTGGTTATTATTACTGGTATAATTTGTATTATTGATTGTTATAGTTACACCTTCGCCATAATGTAGTTGCTATCCGACACTTGTCTTCATTCCAATTCTTTCTCTCTTGACCACACATTGCTTCACCATGCGTATCACATTCGGTACCCCTAGACCTACCTATCTGCCCTAGATGTTGGAAGCTGACTCCATGTGATGCCAATTTTCTTCTGCTGCTAACAACTAACACTGTGATCCCAATGGGGATCCCCCTTGTGTATGCTGTCTGAACTCTGAAGCTATTCCCTTCCTTAGCTATTACCTTGCTGAATGTCCTTTCTAGTTTCTAGTGACAAGCCCCTACCAACTTCAACATTGGATCTCACTGCTTCCCCCCATCCTTTTTTTTAAATTTAATTTAATTTAAAAAGTAAAGTGATTTGCACCATAGATATACAAACACATCACAATGTAGCAAGCTCTGCATGTGTTAAGTAGTAGAGTGGCCACAATTTGGACTTCATTAAGTTCATTTATGGCCAAAAACACAATTTCTCCTTCATTGTCTATTGTACATTCAAAATAATAGGATTCGTGCATGTACATGAATAGTGTACCTATAGTCATAGCTTATAACCTTCTAATGCTGTGTTCCTTTGTGTCAGTGTGCACTGGATTTTGCCCAAGGAGGTAATTGTTGAAACTTTCCCATTTTTGGTTAATAATTCAACACACAGGAGGCATTGAATTAAAATTCTCAATTCATATCATGCATTAACCTATTATTGAACAAAATCAGACTATTTGTCCTACTATGCTCTAGACACTCAATAAAAAATATGACACTTGCATGTAGACGTTTCTCCATACATAGGCTTTAGATGGAGCTTCCAGTACTATTTCACATCCATGCCTGTATTAAGTAATGCTACCATGTTACTAATACAGGGTATTTGTTAAGGAGAAGATTCTTTTATTTTCTGATACATTGTCAGGTTTTATTTTCTGATACATTGTCGGGTTAATTCTTATTAAAACTGGCTCAAAATTAATGAAGAAAATAATAGGAATACCATATACAACAGAATCAAACAAATTACACAATCACAAATTAATACTCCAATTAGGTTATTGTACTAAGCTCTCAGTCTCTTGTCTTCTGTAAGGTATTAAGGACTCAATCTCCTGATCACGCCTCCCACTCATGACCATATGTCTTAATTTCTCTCCGAATGTTTCTCTCTGTTCCTTTGCATCAGGCAGTTATAGTAGTGGTACATCCATTGCTGGAGTTTTAATATTAGGACTACCTGTCATTAATACCTCTCTAGAGGAGAGAAAGAGAGAGAGAAAAAGATAAAGCAGGAATTAAAAAAGGGTACAAAAGGTGAAAATTTACGGAGGCTAAAAACTTTGCAAACTAGTCTAAAAATAAGGTTTCCATCATACAAATTTTTATATTTTCTTATCCAATGTATACCGTATTTGCCTGATTAGAAGCTGGGCATTTATTCATTAACAAGGGGGAAAATTGTGCAAAAAAATCTGCCAAAGCATGGATTGAACCCATGTCCCCTAGGTCCTCAGACTGTGCTTCAAGAGTTAAGCTATTTGAAGCATTCTAAAGTCAAGGCTACCTAAATTGGGTAAAATATGTGCATCTATACTGAGAATATTTTAAGGATGGTGTTGTATTGTTAATATAAGAACTCAACTTGATACAACAATAAAAAATAAGAAGTTCACTGAA
The DNA here is from genome assembly GCF_000090795.2 of Amphimedon queenslandica. NCBI lineage: Eukaryota > Metazoa > Porifera > Demospongiae > Haplosclerida > Niphatidae > Amphimedon > Amphimedon queenslandica. The sequence goes on along the minus strand of NW_003546986.1, from coordinate 32,258 downwards.
TCATACGCACTCTACACTCAACACTCAAGAACAGTTAATTACAAAAATCACTAAGTATTTATACCAACAGAGAAACCTTACAATTATTAATAACCACAACTATGCAATAATTATAATACATTGATAAATCATAAGATATTACATGTAATAACATTAACCATTTCCATACATCACAATTCCTCCCTCCTTAATCTTGAACAACAGCAGAGTCTCCTGGTCGGTAGTATGTGAGTCTTGCTGGTGCT
>NW_003546986.1:26505-27753 GCF_000090795.2 Amphimedon queenslandica | reverse complement strand
CATGAACAAACATTAAACGACTGCCTTATACTGTACCTAGAAAATTGTGTGGCTAAAAATTTGTGATTTGCTACAGTACAAACGTCACTAAAAAAATTTGTAAAAAAATTCATAAATTTGTGTACCAAATTTTTAAGGATTAATTTTGCAATTTTCCAAATTCACAAAACTCACAGAAATTTTGAGCCACAAAAATTTCTAGCTATATAATGTATTAGTAACGCGGTAGCGTTACTAAGTAGGATTCACCCCCAAACAAAATGGCTGTCACGACTTTTGCAGCCTTGCTATACCGGGGAAACGAGCTCCTATGCTTACCAGACTTCTTAGAGGACCTTATCTTGACCAGAGGACTCCATTGGTACCCATAGCGTGGCTCTAGGCCCTGTCTAAAAGAAAAGCCAAAAATTGGCGAACCGGCCGTTTTGTTCAGCCACCTTTTTTCATCTTCATCATCATCATCATCAAGAAGTCCTGTCAATCCAGTTGTCGGTGTGTATCTCAGTATCAGTTGGTGCTACAAGGATAATTCTTACACCAATCTACTCCAACAGTCTATGCGCAGGTCCATGTCCCATCAGATCATTCTTCAAGTAAGGAAAAAGTGGTACTGTGGCTGCTGGATCGAGCCATCTTAGCTGCATGCAGCCATTTTGTTAATTAAAAAAGCATGCCATTTGCTCCAAAATTTGGGTGTGGTCGCGCATGCTCAGATCTGCAGCTCTGGAAGAAGCAATTTTTTTTTTTACCAAGCTATGCTTGCTACTGCAATACTTTAGTGGAGGTTTCCAGCTAAAAGAAGGTATTAATCTTACATGTTACTGTTTTATCAAGTGTGTGATTTTATTTAAAAAAAAAAACAAACAATTAATTAATGTATGATATGCAATGATAATATGAATGACAACAGCCTGGAAGAACAGGAATAACTGCATTCTGCTGTAACATTGCAGGGAAGATGGACACTCTCAACTCACAGCTTCTTGAACAAGGACTTGTGTCAAGACTAGTATTAATTTCACTTGTCATCAGGATAATTGATATTCCTTCAGCATGTCTATTCATTCAATGCTGTCTCTCATAAATGATGTAAAGTCATAACAATGATAATAATAATAAAGAAAATTATTGTTTGTGTAAAATCAACAAATATCACAATGGCAACTAAAGAAATATTATAAATATTATAAAAAATTAACATAAACAAGAACATAAAAAATTAAAAAAAACAAGATTAAAGTAGGATTC
>NW_003546986.1:18706-25199 GCF_000090795.2 Amphimedon queenslandica | reverse complement strand
TGTTTGTCCGTTATGGGGGGCAGAGATCAAAGGACTGAAATGCAATGACGTGTAGAAACGAAAATAAATATATCACTTTTATTTCGTAGCCTTACTATTTACATGTACATGTATGTACATTGTACATTGTACATGTACTATAATAAAAATTATATTAAAAATATACATGTGCATGCATGTACATGTATGTGTACATAATAATTATTCTGAGAACTCTACCCCATCCAAAAATAATTCTCCAAAACTTTCACTTGTACATGTATATGCACAATTATTGTCAAAGCTGGTATTAAGGTAATGCCTTTCTACAAACCATAAAATAATATGACAGTTCTATCTCTTGTGCAGATACATGAATTCATAATGGACATTAGCATGCATACTAGAAGCCAAGTGTGTAATACATGTATGTACAGGAGAAGACAATAAAAACTTCGCGTTCTGTTTACGTTGAACGGCCATTGGGCGTTTCAACGCTATATAAAAAACGTTTACTTCCGTTTTTCCATGGAGCACGTTTTTACGTTGGCTCAACATTTTGTCCTTGCCTCCTTGGTTTTCTCGAGTTTTCTTTACCCCACAGATACTACTATGCTCGTTCTTGACTGCCGCTCTGGAGATACTACTGTCATATCAGTTCAGTGTGGACCTCAACTCAAGGAGACACTGTGTGAAGTCGAGGTGTGAAGTACTCGTGTCGTTGAAGGACGGGCCGCCAGGCCGGTGTAGTGTCAATTTATTGTGTGATAAGCATTAGTTATCAGTATTATTATTATTTCTATCATTATTCTACTCTTACTTTCAAAAACTTGTATTATATATTATATTTTATAAAAGATTCAAGCGTCATGCATTTTGATCTTGGTACTAGCAGGTCTATAATTACATGATTTTATTTTATAAAATGATAATAATATAATAGCTGCTTCTTTGCTTGACAGAGCACTTTTTCTTGTGACTACTTCTTGTCGTCCTATTGAATCATATAACATGAGATAAGGTGGGTGAATTATATAAAATGTATGTCGCTACGTTTACGACTTACCTGTCTCGTTTTATCATCAATAATGGCTCATAGTCGTTTTGTAAGTGTATCTAAGAAAGCCTGACTCCTGAAGAAACTGTCAGAAAAGAGAAAAGTCGAGCAACGCTTGGAGCGTTGTTCATGATAATAAAAACGGTAGTGCCCAGACCCAACGGACCATGAACGGAACAACCACAATAAAAACAGAAACGGCGCTACCGTTTAATCGCCGTTCAACGTAAACGGAACGCAAAGTTTTTATTGTCTTCTACTGTACAATGTATGTACATGTACATGCACAATTAATTTTTAATAGTAAATTATTTTCTAATTTAAAAAATTATATTACACTTACCTCTTCCTCCTCCTCCTCCTCCTCTTCTGGGGCCACCACCTGTGAATAAATAGATAAAATAATTAAATATAGCAATCATCATAATAATAATGATAATGCAAGTACATTTACTAATTAATGCATGTACCAATCATGTACCAAAACATTGAATTAGTCAAAGGAGCAATTGTATGTATTGTATTTATGTAAGATTAATTAGACTAAAACAATATAATATACATGTACATGTACTTTCAGCTTTCAAGTACAAAATCAAGACATACTAAAAATATTAAAAGAACCTTCTACTACAAGAGTCTCTCTCCCTCTATCTCACCTGGTCTTGGTCCACGTGGTTTAAAAGCTTCCTCCTTTACCTTGTCAATCACCTAATCAATAAGAGGAATTCCAGGCTAAAGACAGATTTGTCAAAAGAAATATAACATTTCCTCTTTTAAAAATTGCTCCAACAAGACAACTAAATTTTGTAATATCTACGTAGAAAATTTGAGCTGTTTTCAACAAATAATTTTTGAGTTATAAGCATTAAAAAAACAAACCAATTTTTGAAAAAAAAGCAAAGACTATAGGGCTCCAAAATCACCCAAAACTTTAATTACATTATTTGATACATGTACATGTTAATGTCCTGATGTTACATGTATGAAGATTGTTTCCAACAAATAATTTTTGAGTTATGAGCATTACAAACCAATTTTTTGAATAAAGCATGCCCATGCTTTTTTATGAAAATCAGCTCCTAAATCACCCCAAATTTTATTACATTTTCTGATACATATTGATGTCCTTATGCTATGTAGAAAGTTTGAGCTGATTCTAACAACATTTTTTGAAGTTATCATCTAAAATATGCCAATTTTGTAAATGTACATACATGTACATTGTACATGGTTGTACACTTTTGTGTTTTATTTAAATAATAAAAAAAATAATTCCAGCAAATAATTTTTGAGTTATGAGCATTTAAAAAACAAGTCAATTTTGAAAAAAAGTAAAGGCTATAGCCTATACTTTTTCTGAAAATCAGCTCCAAAATCCCCCCCCCCAATTTTTATTACATTTCTGATACAAGAAAGTAGAAAGTTTGGGCTGACTCTAAACCGCAATTTCTACAGTTATGGGTATTAAAAATAATGCCAATTACTAAAATTCCACACAAGATTGTTGTAAATAAAATGTATACATTGTAATTTTTTGTTTTTTATTAAAAATTTGCAATACTAAGCTTTAAAATTTTAAATACATACTGTATTACTCATGTTTATACGTACCTCATCAGGAATTCTTAAATATTTAGTCATACTGCCTCTTATGAAACACTCTGGCATCTTCCAAAACCTCTCACCATCCTACAGTATGATACAATAAACATTAAAACATCATTGACACTCTATTAATACCCTTGATACTACTACATACATGTATGTAACACACACACTTTGATGTACATAGAACTAGGACGATGTTAAAAACATTATGGGGCGAGCACGAGCGAGCTTTGAAAATAATAAGCTATTACAACTTTTAATAGTTCATTTCAAGTTGTCAATGACAAAAATGAACAAAACCAAGTTATTACATATAGTTGTGTCACTGGATCAACTTCTGCCTTTGGTTGAGTTAAGTCTACTCTCGTTATTGATTGCAGCTTATATCCTATATCTTTGAAATGACTTTTGAAATGAAATGACTTGAAAATCTTTGTTGCCTAAAAGAGCCTGTTGCTTTAACTGTAAGAGCTTTTTACACTGACTTGCAAATGCCATCCATCAGACTGATGGCATTTGCAAGTCAGTGTAAAAAGCTCCTACAGTTAAAGTGACTGGCAATCTTTCTACTGTATTCTATGCATCTGATGTAGAATACAGTAAAAAGATTGCCAGTTTAGTCATGTCAGTTCAAAACTGACATTTGCTTGACTTTTACAGTTTTTATAGCTATTATGTCAACAAAAAGGAGTTTCATAGTTACTTTATTGCATCTTTAACCTTCTTAAGCTGTTGGAGAAGTCATGAACGGTGTTTTTGCCTTATCTTGTTGCTAGAAAACTCACGACTTCTTCCCGTGTGGTGATCACTATTTAATTTTATTGTGGCCATTCCCACTTTCAATGGAAATATTAAAATTGTAGAATCTATTGCATTGCTAATGCATGTGCTATCATGGATATATAGAGGAGATACAGAATACATATGTGTACAAACAAACTCTACTCATCTTAGTGGGGTTCACCCATGTTTGCCCCAAATATTGAAGTGGCATAATGTGCATTTTAAATAATAAGAATACATTTACATAATATATATATATACATGTATCATTATATGTTACATGTAAGGTCTTACTCTTGATGTGCAAATGACTTCCTTCAGTTGTATGTTCATCCAGTTATCACAACTAACCAAATGACCATTATACGTCTCACCATTCTTCAACTCAACCAGCTAATGGAGAAACAGAGTGAAAGAGGAGGAAGAGAATATTACCCATTACTTTATTATGGTGCTTGAATTTAACTCTTTAATGTACATGTAAATGGCTACAAGCCCATGTCCAGCAATGAGTGGTCGCGGATTAGTATACTGAGCAATTATCTCCGTATACTACTGGTTGACTTTATACAGGGCAGGAATGGACATTTCCATTTACTAGGCTATATCTTTCTTCAGAATAAGTCTCATCAATTTGCACACTTCAGTAGTTGTTCTCCATAATTATACCTGTGTTCCTGCTAAATATGACAGCACTTGGAGTAACTTTGTGTGGAACATTTGCAGATTAAAGATGAGGGCAGTCAGTGCCGCCATTTTGTCATTCCTTTATGTATGTATGATAATTTTTTTACTTTTTGAATGGTTATATCTAAATTTCAAACAATTTTTGACAAATTGCGCACTTATTTTGTGAAAGTACAACATTTTTACTGCCCAATCATGCAAAAAAGATAAAGAAATTCAAAACTTTGTTCGGTACTTTAGTCTTCTAAAGGTGAAATAATTTTAGTTGTCTCAGTGATAACGGGTGCAGCAACAAGAGTGAACAAGTGCTTTTCTCTTCTCACGGGAATAATAAAGTAAAACTAAGAGTGCTTAACAGCTATACAAGTAAATCATGTCTCTAGATCCTTTTAAAGTAATAACAAGAAGGCCTTTTGTTAGTGGATGAGTCTTCTTGCGCCACGCCTGCCACTTTAACAATAGAATATGAAAAAACTACCATAACCAATTGCATTAAGTAGCATTCAAGAAGCTCCAAGTATCTAGTGAGGTCCCATCCATGAACCAGAAAGACGTTAGCAGGCTTTGTAGTGAAGCGTCCTATCAATCCACCATTGCTGAGCTGCCGTTGCTATGGTAATTCCAATGAATATCATTAAATCAATGCGACCGGAAGTCCCATTGCAATAGCTGGACATGCTACAATATACTTAATTTATTTTACGTTCAATAAACACGCCCAATGTAATTAATTTCAAATGTTTCCTTACCATAGGATTATCCTGTGCTGCCTTTAATAAAGATAATGGCAACTAGAAATAAAACAAAATAATAATAAAATACACCAAAAACCACACACTCACCATTTTAACGCAGTATACGGTGATATCCAAAAGTAAACGATGGCAAAACGGGCCGTGATGGCGATGATGTTGCTGCTTCTGTTGAGTTCCCCGCCTTAGCGCCTACAACAGGTCCTGGTCAGTCTAGTAAGAAAGCGAGGAGAGAGAATAATGCCCCAGAGCTCAACAATACTGAAGGAAAGCCATTTAAAGTTATGAAAAACGCGGAGGTGACTCAGGTTAGCACGTGGGTGGGCGGGACGATTAAATTTATTAGGCTAATTAACTAATTTTAATTAATGATAATTATTTTTTAGGAACAAGGAGCCTTTTGAATCGGGTAAAGATTAAGTTTACATGTTCTTCACTACTCAAAACTTTATTTAGAGTTTGCAAATGTCTTTTTTGATCCATTCATGTGTTGGACTCTTAAGGATTTCATTAGTGAGGGCATAGAGACCAGATATGGGAGGGGCTATGTATCGGATCTTAAAAATTGAAATTTTTTGACAAGAACAACAACTCAAAGAAGTAATTATTATTATTATTGTCCTTGTTATTATTATCATTATTATTATTATTGCTGTTGTTGTTGATTTACCTTAGGATGGGTATTAATTGCGACACTTAATTTTAGCGAGTGTACTTCAAATCGCTAATTCAACCAGTCGCTAATAATAGTTATTAAAAACTTGTGTAAACAAGTACACAAGATAGGCAAGATGTGTAACAAGATAATAGTAGATAGGGTGGTCCTATTAAGTTTTCTGCTCTTAAATGTATAGATTGGGCTTCTTGAGTTATGTTATGGGGGGTATATGCTATTGAATGGGGGTTTTACCATTGATTTTCTTCCTATTTTCCCTAATATTACATTTCGCTAAATCAGGACCCCCTTAAAAACGCTAAAATTTAAGAGCGCAATTAATACCTACCCTAAGGTGTTTGTTGTTTTATAGCCACATCGATCTTAAAAATGATAAATAAAACAATTTTAGCAAGACAAAATCTTTATTTTCATTTTGTACACTTGAACTACTAAGGATTGGTGGGTTTAATTTGTGGCCATTGAGCATGCAAATAATGGGTTTATTTTGATGAATGGCTATCAAAACATCCTCCAAGATTACGAGCTATGCAGTATGTTTTTTCTTTTATTATAACTACTAAGGATTTATTGGACTCGCCGCGTAGGCGGGTATTAGGTAGTTTGGTTGTCTGTCTGTCATTCATTCTGTCTGTTTTTAATGTCTTTTTAAAAATACATAACTTTAAAACTTCATACTCTAGGCTTATAGATCTTTCTCTAGAGCTGGTAAAAGTCTTTCTTTATCATCTAATAATGTTTAAAGAGCATTGCCGGGGAGAAGAAGCTTACAAAGTAAGGAAAACTGATTTGAAAATACTGCCATTGTGCTGACACTTTCAACAAAGATAAAACCATTTTTCAGTAGATTTTTGCCATCTATTTCATTAATATGTGTAGAATTTCTTAACTCTTATTTGGTAGTGACTTATGAGCCGTCAAACTTCAGGTCTGCCAACTTTGAGAAGG
>NW_003546986.1:10979-18696 GCF_000090795.2 Amphimedon queenslandica | reverse complement strand
TCATACTAAGTCCATTTTGTTTCTTCAATCTTTATAACTATCACGTGATCTGTGGCTAGCAATTCTTTGATGTGGTATATTAATCATTATTCTTGGAGTACAACCCACAATGATATGATCATGTACAGTTAGTATAAATAGCTAAGCTATGAACTGATGTTAGTCACATACCAACAAGAACAAAAAAAGGAGTTTTTGGAAGGGGCTTGTGTCCTTGTCTCCTAGGGCCCTAGGGGCAAAGGCATAAGTCCCTGTCCTTCAAATATTTACAATTTTACTTTAATTTTTTATTGAAGTTATAATAGTCAATGTGCATATTTATGAAATCAAATAAAATCAAATAATTTCCATCCATGAGTCTGGTAGATGCATGAGCAGCATGACAGTCATACAAACCACGAATCACTAGTTCTTTATACACATCTCAGTGGTTTTTTGGAAGATTACAAAGCAGTTTTGGCGGCGAGTCCAAGCACCGTAGGTGTCTTGTTATTAAGTGATGTATTGCCATGATTACGAGAGCTAACTGGCATTGACCTGTATGAGACTGTGGATGCAACTTGTGCTAAATACAATAATTACGATTATACAGGTCACATGACTGATATGTACCCTCACATGATGTAGAGTGGTCTCTCTCTTTGTAGATGTATTATTGTGTCATGATGATGAGCTGGAGGGTAGAAGGATTGCATACATATACTATCTTCTAATAGGAGAAGAATGATTGAGGTAGGAATTGCCATATGGCACTTGAATGTAGTGGAATTTTATTTTGACAGTTGGCAATTTGTGATTTCATCTGTTAGGTATAAAACTACAAATCGTTAATGTGCATGCTTGTGTACATAAAAATTAGCAATAAAAATTGTCTAATTATGGTACCACATGATATGACATTAATACTTTATTCTTTTCTCTTCATAGGGACACTTGATTTATTCAATACTGATGGTATGTACATTTATGATTAATAATAATAATTATTATTTTAGTGTGTAGATTATGGTCAGCTTTATCAGATTGCTCATTCTATATTGTTCCTTTGTGGAACTCTTGTATTCTTTGAAGTCACTCCAGCCTCTTTTTATTAAGTAAGATAGGCCATTATACAATCGACCAATCAGATTCTCTCACTCACATGTGTTAAGTATCTGAAGTGCTGACGGCTTCAAAGACTCGTCTAACAATCAATGGCTGGTTGTATGGGCCGTCATTGCCCCGCCCATCTCCTTATAAGGAAATCATTCCATCAATTAATGCACCACCCACTGGATGAACCAGTATGTTAACATATAATAATTGTTGTTTTACTTGTCAAACCAGTTAGAGATATTGGTGGAGTAGTGTATCTTAATGTCGGTACACGATCACAGATATGGGAACAATTTGAGAGTGAACCACAAATTGAATTACATGACTTCTTGATAGTGAGTGAACCAAGAACAGTTTGAATTAACCAATCAAATTACTCAATGGAGGTTAATGAGCCATATATACTACCTCTCAGACTGTGATAAACATTTATTTAGCCTTGGGGTACACTTATTAACCCCTGGTAAAAACACTTATTATTTCACTATACCTGTTAATTACATGTACATGTATGTTGTATGACTGCATCAGTGGGTTGAAATAATAGAAATCTCTATCTTGGTGCAACATGTACATAAAGAATAATTCATTATACTTACATCATATATATTAACTTTAAGAGATTACATTATATGCCATATTATGTTCACTGTACATTACATTACATGTCAATGTCATCATGTGTAATGATGTATTGCAAGTGCATGGAATATACATGTACACAATATGCTTACAATACCGGTAGCTATATTGTGTCGTATTTACAATGTATATTATGTGAACTTTGTCTGACTTAATAAAAATTGTAGTAGACTTATTGTGTGAAATGGCCAAATTTAGTCATGATATCTAGGATTACAAGAATAACTATAATTTGGAAACATGACAGTTATTTCACATGAATGATAAGGATAAATCAATAATAGTTCAGTTACAACTTACACATACAAGCATGTACATTGACTTCTTACAATCTTATGTGTTTTTACCATTTCACTGTACATGTACATTATATTCATTTATACTTAGGTGTAGTCAGAGGGCAGGGGGACAGTTGTCCCTCTTTAAAATAAAACTTAAAATTAACAAAAATTAATAATAAGCTGCTTTTCAAAGAAAAACTGACATAATAAAAGATTTGTCTTTTTATGTTTCTATTATAAGGCCAAACATTGTTTATCAATTTTCAGGAATTTCACCATGTTTGAAAAGAGCCTAAAGAGGTATGTTTATGCCTCAAAGAGGACTACTTTTGCAGTGCACTTTGTGTACTTCAGAACTTACCCTACCATAGGCGGCGGCAGGATGGAAAGAGTAATTGGGCAAAAATGGTGTGCGAAGCGTGCTGTGATTTTAGCCACACCTACTTTTTACGCGTATTTTGGGCGTATACTCAACGTACGCATACAATATAATTATGCCATAAACATGCACCTAAAAGGCCCCCTATCTAATCTTTAAAGCTCTATTCAACCTGTAAAGTGCTAGTCCTGGTCCTCTTGGAAGGCTTGTTGCCAAAGGAAAGGATGAAAAACTGTGTCTTGCTAGCCATGGTAATTATTTATGACTAAAAATTATGTTATTAATTAAATTCTTATTTCCAGTCAAAATTTTTGGTCGGGCATTGCCGTCCATGCCCAACCCTGCTGCCGCCTATGTACCCTACACTCCAAAAATACAGAATTATAGCCATTTTAATAGTTTTTCAGTGGTGCCATTTGCGTACCATTTTTATAGAAAATTGTTGAGGTTATGAATGTTTTGTTGTGATGGATCTGTTCCTTTTTGCCTTTTGTGTGCACTGCATGTGTTTTCATGCATTTTTAAAATTGCTTTTGACTGACTCAAAAATGGAGCAAACTATCAGTCACTATAGGTGGGTGTGGGTTAATGATAACTTTAATTTTTAGTATGCCTGGTTGTAGAAGAAGGCCTAGGACGGATTTAAAAAGAGGCATGATCCTGTACGCACTGAGTTGGAATGTGACAACAGCTCTTCTGATATTACTGTTGTAGACAAGGTATAAATCCCATGGAATCTTCTATTTCAGTAAATAAACTATAGAGTACCAACACAGATACTATAATTATGATGGAAAAGAGTGCCATTACTGCTTTGTCATGTTTAGCGACATCAGAGAAAGTCAGTACTTAATTGTTATAATGACATTTATTTTTGATTATCATGATTATAGGGTACTAGTACAATTGAGAATGATAACGATGAATTGTATTTCAGTGTTTGGAAAGAATGAAGATTTTGATGAAACTTTGTAAATATGGACGGCAAAAAGCATCTGTGCTTGACCTTAATTATGACTAAAATTATTATATAGGCATATAAAATAATATCTTATGTTTGATGTGATAAACAATAGTCTCTACTAGAGCTTTCCTTTTATCCCCTTTTGATTTCATCACAAAATCAATGTGTGTGATTTGACCTCTTTGGTGATATAAGTATTCATCTGGAGCTCATCCAAACAGAGAACTTTGCTAAATAAAAAATCAAGTTAAACTCCTCACTAAAGTCCTCATTGCTGATGGCCATGCTTACTCACGTGTGTAGATTATTCATTATTATTCTTTATGAGTCACCATTAATATAACTTCCCACTCTAATCACTTTCTTATGTGCTCGGGTGTAGGGACATGCACATTATTCTTTTTTTCAACCCTATAATTCTATTCTTCAATTCTCTTCCTCAATCCCATTATTCTCTCCTTTTTGGCCCATTATTCCCATTATTATGCTCTGATAATACCAAAAATTCATTTTGATTATTGATATCATCATTCATGGTTATATTGTAACACTACTGATGACTCAATGTAATCCTTAAGTGAGTTACTTTGAGTGTCCTTAAATCTGTTCAGTATTATTTCCAGTGGAGTTACTCATTGCTGCTGCTGTAAAGTGCTGTTAAATTGTACTGTACTGTACTGTTTGCTGACACATGCTCATGCAGTATTAAAAGGGTTAAATATTGATCACATGATCCAGGCAGGCAAATTTTAACCCATTATTCTTTCTCTAAATTTCACACCCATTATTCCAAAGGAAATTCCCGAATAATGTGCGTGTCCCTACTCGGGTGGCTATTTGAGAAACGGTGAACTACTAAGGCTAGCTATTTTTCATATAGTCAGCTCCCCAGCCTTTCAATGGCTGAAGCTACAGTTTCTAGCCAATCTATACTGAATGGAAGGACCTTAAGTGAGTACTTGTAGCTTATTGAAGTTTTCAATAGATCTACAGATAAAAGAGATCTCTGTGAAGTGATGACGCTACTTGAGAGGCATGACTACAGCAAAGCATCATATCATGAACTTGGTTTACGTCTGAAATTATCCAACAACACATTAAACAAGTTAAAGAAAGACTATGGAGAAGTTGATTCTTGTTTTAGAGAGTGTTTGGCTAGCTGGTTGTGTAAAGCTGATGGTGTGGAGAATCCAACAATAGATACACTGATAGCTGCTCTTAGAGGAATAGGAGAGAATGCTGTAGTTGATGGTATTAATAAAGAAAGACAAAGTGAATATAGGGCCATTATGACAATATTGAAATTCTTATGTTTTAGGTTTAGTGGCTGTTTCAACAAGTGAAATGTCAGACAGGCCCGTATTGTTCACACTTACCAGTGATGGTGAGCCAGTGTAGACTGTAGCTAGAGATCTATAGTAATTAATGATGAATATGAGCATGTAGATCTGTGTTTGGGATTACAATTGTAATTCATTGTAAGGCCACTCCAATTAAATTCATAGTTTCTTCTTACACGTGCAGGCGCGGGACTGATGTGGGCGAGCGGTAAGTTAATTTTTATTTTAAATTTTGATTAAAAACAATAAAGTTTCGACAAAGTAGCAACTATACCTGATTCCTTCTTTACTAAAAAACTATAGAGCGGCGATAAGCCCAGTTATTCTTCAAAATAGTGAAAAGAACCTCGAAAGACTCGTATGTTTACGTTATTATTATTTTTAATATTTTAATTGAATAATTAAAATATCGGCGTGGGCAAGTGGGCGGCAAGGAGAAACTGCAAATTTAGTTGGAGTGGCCTAATCATAGATACTATGGCCTAATTGATTACATATTTTTCTGTAATCATAATCACACTATTAAATTTATGACCAAAATCATGATTGTAATCATACCTATTTGTTCAATTAAATATAGAATTGTGATAATATGATTGTTACTATTGCAATGGGCCTATATAGTATATTTTAACTTTACCTATTATTCTATTTCTTGATTCCTGCAATTATACAATACCTACCTATGCTATTCTCTAGTCTCGCGTAGCCAAACCCATCCCCCTTTTTGACAATTTGGACGCCGTCCAAATGTCAAAAAGGGGGCTGGGTCTGGCTACGTGAGACTACCTATTCTCAATATTATTTTCAATTATCATTAGAATTTAAAATGACATGATGTGTGTTCAGTAGCTGTACCAGCCATACTATAATGTTAGATGCAATAAAATCTGCTTGTTTTTGAGTGAGTGAGTATTAAAAAACCCTCAGATGCAGCACTGTATACCGGTAGATGTTAATTTGAACTAGCACATGCCCATCTTTTGCATCTTTTCATTAAACTTTACCAAGTCCCCTCCCACTATTCTCAAATTTGGTTTTGAACCTATTATTCTTTAAATCACATTATTCTGAAATATTTGGCCCAAAATTGCACTTCAGTCATGATCTCAACGCAAAAAATAAAGCTCGTATAAAAATGCTGCTATGCAGTTGGAGCTGATAGACACTATGGCATATACAGTGTACATGTGTAATGAGGCATTTGCGAAATGAATAATTAGAATTAGAACTAATACGGCTTGGGGTGTTGCTTAGAGACGATTTTTTTTGTTAAAAGCTAAGAGCAAAACAAAATTTTTAATGTTTTTAAAATTAAATTTTACTTTAAAATTAAAATGTAAAATTTGATCAAATATAGAGGTGAGTGTTCTCTTGCAAATAATCAACTCTAGAGCAGTGAAAACTAGCTCTTTCTTTTAACTGAATAGTGCATCATGGAGCAGAAAGGCAGGGCTTTGTTATGACATGATGGATTGTTTGCAAGGTACTTCATTACTAAACTAAAATAGGAAAACAACAGTACATGGTGTCTGTGTGAACTTGCATGTATTCAAAATTTTTACTAAAAAACACAGCAAAGATGGAGTTGCTACAGCTGTAGAGGAAGATCTGATCTACAATATTCACTGGCTTCTGATGGTGTGCGATAGCAGACTCTAAGCATACACTGTTGCCTTTTATTTAAATGCTTAGTGAGGTGTTTGTTTATCCATTGCCTGCTTACAAAGAATTACATAACTTTTTCCTTGACCTTTAATAATCTTTCTAGAAAAGTCTCTAAGTAGATTATTCATTAAGTGATATCAGCAAAATTAAGAAATTTTCAGTGTTTTCAACATTTGTCATCAGTTCTACTTCCTTTATATATAATGTAATCTTCTATAGTTCTGGAAAAGTGTTTACTGCTAATCCACAGACTATCCATGGGATTAAAAAAGAGAGAGGGCAAGTATGACTGGACTGGATTAACATGAAGTATCAGAAAATATAAAAAATAAAATATTTTTGTGGCTCAAAAATTTTGTGAATCTGTTTAAAAAATTTTATAGCTTAATTTTGCAATTTATTTAAAATTGTGACTTTTTCAGCATTTTATCAAAATTGCTAAAAACTTAATCCTAGTGGAGGCTTTAGATTTGCTTGATTTAATAATAATAAATCACTCTGTGTTTGAATATACATTTACTTTAATTTTGTTTTTTCACAGGATATTCAAATTTGATGCAGCTGGACACCATCAATCCAGGTAAAGAGAGCTTTAGTGTATAAGTTCTATAAATGTAATTTGCATAGGTGTACGTGACCTTGAGCTCATAATTGATCAAGTTCCAGAGCTTCAAGAAATTGCTAATGAATTGCAAACAAAATATGGCCATCTTGTTATTGCTGTTAAAAGATTACTTGATCGTCACAAAGTCAATGTAAAAGATGCTAAATTGGTGATAAATGATTGCTTAAAGAGAAAAGTGCATGTTGTTCCTAAGTTGATGCCTTGCATTGATGTTTTTGAGAAGGTTCACGATTTAGACAGCTTCTTTGACTTTCTAAGGAAATATGATTTCATTGGTTTCCTCAATTATGTGCTCTTAAAGAAGTTATCTCAACTAGTTGAAGATGATGGGATTAATCAACGCTTTTTTGAATACGAAAAAGAATATTGCAAATTGTTAAGTGCAGCTTTCTCTAAAAATTCAGTGATCTCTTTTTTTGAGAAAAAATCTGATTTATCTACTACTGCTCCTCTTGGATTACCATATTTTTCCTTTCGCCTTGAGAAGCATTGCTTACCTGCTAATGTTTATACCTGTGTCTCAGCATTTGGTGAATTCTTATGCCAGTCTACTCAAATAGAAACTATTAAAAGTTCCAGTTTGGTATGATTGACAGTAGATCTACCTGCTATTACTTTTTAAAATTTTGTAGGGAAGAGAATTGATAAGATCTATAGAATCTTACACTAAACCTGAAGAGGTTATTGGTTTACTTGAAGCTGGAGCTGATCCTAATGTTACTG
>NW_003546986.1:6453-10540 GCF_000090795.2 Amphimedon queenslandica | reverse complement strand
ATAATGATAAAAATGAAAAAGTAAATGATAAGGCACCTATATAGTGCACTTTGCCCCAATAGCTGTTTTAAAATATAAATAACTTTAGCATGAATCAATAAGAAAGTGTGCTCCTGAATGATACTGAGCTTTCCGCTGTTTCACTATTGGAACTGAATACTTTTGGCGACTTTGTGAGCTTCCCTGCCTTGGAAAATATGAAGACAAAATAACTTTTTTGTGGGCTAGTGTTGACTGTTGAGTCTCGGGACTTTACAAAAAGAAGTGTCAGCTTTGAAGACAAACACACACAGAAGGACAGGACAACCTCTTTACCCTTGCTTCATGCCTCGCATGGCTGGGGTAATGACTACCTGTACCTATACCTCACATGGTAGGCAAGGTGAAAAAAGGTAAGGAATTATAGGTACTTGCACTGCCTTATGAATCCTAATCCTTTATCTTTCATGCAATGCTTTGGGCATGATTGCAATGCATTGTATTGACAATTTTGTAGCCAAGTGCCTGCAGGCTCAGCACAATAAAACAAAATGGCAGGTTTTATTTTGGCAACTTCAGCATATAGAATTGCCAATTGCAAAAATCTTGTAGATTGATTAATTATTATGTGTGTAGAGGAACAACAGAACTCCATTGTTCAATGCTGTTAGGAGTGGTAATATTGGAGCTGTTTACATTCTATTAACTAATGGAGCCAGAGCTGATATTGTGTATAAAGTAAGCAATTCTACTTAAATAAGTGTTACCAAGAGTACATAATATTATGTACTCTTGGTGTTACAGAAATTATAGTTACTCGCATGCAGCATAAGCAGACTGCATGACCTAGCTGTATGTTTTTCCCAAAATATTTTTTTGCAAATTTGCCTAAGAATTTTTTTGCAGATTAAATTATTGTGACATTATACAGTCTGTCATCTTAAGCTGTAAGAAATTGATTTCTGTACAATTAATTTTTTGAAAATTTTCAAAAATTTACAGCCCTTGACAATTTTTCGCTGGTACTCTAGGATGGTGAAACTTTACTGCATTATGCTAGTGAATCTGGTAAAGTTGAAATGCTCGAGTTATTTATTAGGAGAGGAGATTATGATGTTAATGTTAGTGACAAGGTAATTTTTCGAAAATATCCCTCAGTCACTTAACTCACTGTAATTATGTTGTATTATAGCGGAAGAGAACACCATTGTTTAATGCTGTTAAGAGTGGTAGCATTGAAGCTGTTGATATTCTATTAACTAATGGAGCTAAAACTGACGTTGTATCAAATGTGAGTAAATTTAATTTTACAAAAAATAATGTTACATACACTTGTTATACTAATTTATATATAGAGCTGTGCTGATTCATGTATTTTTGACTTATGTTTTTCAACCTTATAAATGGCTTAGATGAGTTTTACTCTATTAAGGAATCCTGGTACCTTTAAATTGAAGTGAAGCTTTCAAAAATTTAAATTCTTACCTTAGGGCACCTTTTTTTTGAGGGCTGTAGTTTTGCTGATTTTGCAATTTTTTAAACATTTGCGAAAATTACTTCTGCAAAAATCAAATTAATATGGTACAAGATGGGAGACAGCATATATTTGCAAAAATTAAATCCAGAAATTAAAAATTTGCAAAATCTATAGCCCTCAAAAAAGGCGTCCTACGGTATTTTTATGAACATACTTTTATCCTAATTACAGGATGGTGTAACTCTACTGCATTGTGCTGGTGAATCTGGTAAAGTTGAAATGCTTGAGTTTTGGATTAGGAGAGGAGATTATGATGTGAATGTTAAAGATAAAGTAATTTATTTCAAATTGTCAGCAACTTTATGTTAGTTGTATCGTAGAACAACAGAACTCCATTGTTTAATGCTGTTACTAGTGGTAGTGTTGAAGCTGTTGAAATTCTATTAGATAATGGTGCTAATACTGATGTTGTGGATAAAGTAAGTGAAGTAATGTTGTATTGGACTCAATTAGCATACTTTCTGTTTTGTTGCATGGAATAATTTGTATTATGTCATATCATGTGTTATTGTTATTACTGTAGGATAGTAAAAGTCTACTACATTATGCTGGTGAATCTGGTGAAATTGAAATGCTTGAGTTTTGGATTAGAAGAGAAGATTATGATCTGAATGTTAAAGATAAAGTATAATTTATTTTAAATTAATAGTCAATTTTTGTTGCATTATATAGAGGAACAGAACTCCATTGTTTAATGCTGTTAATAGTGGTAGCATTGAAGCTGTTGATATTTTATTAACTAAAGGAGCTAGAAGTGATGTTGTGTCTAAAGTAAGTATATGAGACACCATTGGTGCATTGGCCTCATCAAAACTTGATTGCTAGAGTTGTCTCAGTAAACAGTGAAAGTGTCAAATCTCAACAGCTAGAGTAAAATGGTGTCTCTTGGACTAACTGCTGGAAGAAGCTTAAGTTTCTTGGACTTCTACTCAGTGCACACACATTTATTAGGCTCTATTTGTTGCATATACCAACTCTCTGAAGTTTCAAGACTTAAGCTACTCTTCCTAAAAACAAAAACCTCATGTAAACTCAAGATTTAAGTGACATTTAGGCAATCATATCTTCAAAACAAAAAAAGTTCCAGCAAAAATCTATGTTATTTTCTTCAGATAAACTTGCTGTGACTTAAAATAAGAAAAATCATTGGGAGAATCTGCTATATTTGGCAAGATTGATGGCTTTTGGTACTTTTAACTGCCATTTATACTTGATAAAGTAGCAAAAAGCAACTTTTTCTAACCTATGCTGATGTTCTGGTGACTGTAGGAGAACCCCTTTTAAAACCACACAACCTCAAAGTGAGAGTTGCAGGTTGACAGAATGAATTACGTCAGACACCACATTCAACAAGTGTACTATAGTACATGCCATTGCCACAATCATAAGTATAGCATAACACAATTAAATGAAACACTAATTTTTTCAAAAAAATAATAAGAGTGTTCTGACTTGCTTGCTGCTGCAGCAATTGAAGGTGTAGCTGAAATATAAAGTGTGGCTGAAATATAAGGTGTGGCTCAGACTGCTCAATCATAGATGGCTTAATTCAATCAACTGAATCAAGCATAATAGCTTATGCACCAGTGAAAATGGTGTCATGTGGCCTTACTGTGGACAAAAGCTTTAGTTTTTAAGGCATATACACACTTTAACACAGACTCATTAGGCTCTGCTATAGTTTCATGCAATTCCTACAAAGGATAGGCTGACTATGCATATGCAGGACTAGGCAACTACATATATAGAGTCCTTGCCCAAGCTAGTCACTGGTGAGACCAAAAATTTTAATATCTTGACACCTAAGTACAATTTTGGATTGATAGGCCAAATGTCTAAGGGTAATATTAATTCAAAATATTCAAGGTATATGGTATCATCTATGGGATATAAATGCATAGTGCAAATCACTCATTATATGGCATAATAAGTTATAAATATGAAAACT
Source organism: Amphimedon queenslandica (assembly GCF_000090795.2). Taxonomy (NCBI): domain Eukaryota; kingdom Metazoa; phylum Porifera; class Demospongiae; order Haplosclerida; family Niphatidae; genus Amphimedon; species Amphimedon queenslandica. The sequence continues at coordinate 7,076 of NW_003546986.1, read as the reverse complement.
GGCATATTTTGTTTGGAATACTGTATTGTTGGTACATTCCATCAGTATTTAATTTGTTATTTATATTCTCATTTTTGTGCAACAAATATATTCTGAATGAAAATTAATGTAGGGTAGGTGTGAATGGAATGCCACATAAAATGAACAAAAATTTCTAATCCAGCCTAGAATAAACATTTCCCCAGACAAAAAATACCTACTGTACAGTATATTTTTTTAGGATGGTGAAACTCTGCTCCATTGTGCTGCTAAATCTGGTAAAGTTGAAATGCTTAAGTTTTGGATTAAGAGAGGAGATTATGATATAAATGTTAAAGATAAAGTAATTTCTTTCAAATTAACTGCCACTTTATGTTGGGATATAGAGGAAGAGAACTCCATTGTTTAATGCTGTTAAGAAAGGCAGCATTGAAGCTGTTGATATTCTATTGACTAATAGAGCTAGAACTGATGTTGTAGATAAAGTGAGGAAATTTTAAACTTAATAAATGCATTTCATGTATACTTGCTAGTTGCTACTAGCTTTATACCTATTACAGTAGTGTTGGCAAAATACAAATTGTTTATAGTTTTTCTAAAAATTATTAAAGTTTCAGGCCATTATGTTTATTATTATGCATATA
>NW_003546986.1:0-6305 GCF_000090795.2 Amphimedon queenslandica | reverse complement strand
TCAAGGTATTATTGTGGTAAATGCATGTATTTACATGTACAAGGATAACATGATAATATGTGAGATGTAACATTATACTCTTGCATTTTCTATTAATTTTTGTCTCTCTTTGTTGTTATACTAGGAATTCACCTATAGATAATGGTGCTAACTCTATCTTAATGGATTCTTATCCTACACATGCAAGGAGTCATTCAAATTTATTCACAGCTAGAGACTCACCAATGGATAATTTAGGAATTCTATTAACAGCATTCAAAAAAAAAGTTACCAGAGAGCAAGCTGCTGCAATTTATAAATCTTCTGGGTTTAGCCTCAGTGTTTCAATGGCATGTATAAATGAGGGTCCAACATTGGAATCAATTTTATTAGTGTTGAATCAGAAGATGGAGCATGCAGAATCGGTCATTGTTACAGTGCACACAAATGACATGTGGCATGATATTCTGCGCCATTATAAGGCTGGTACTGTTGATTTTGGAAAGCAATTGTTCATTAAGTTAAGTAATACACTTGCTATTGATGCAGGAGGTGTACGTCGTCAAGTATATTCAACAGTATACAGTGAATTCCAGTGTAATAAGCATATAGAATTATTCACTGGACCTTTACACAGTCTTAGCCCTGCTTGTACTGCAGAAGCAAGGTCAAGTGGATTATTCAAAATTTTAGGTAGTATGGTTGGGCATAGTATATGGCAGGATGGCATTGGGTTCCCATTTTTTTCATTGACAAATTACACTTATATGATGGAAGGTGAGGAGAAAGCACTTCAAGTATGTTCAGATAATGATATTGGTGCTGGTGTTGCTGCAGTTATTTCAAAGGTAATGACTATAGCATCAAATTTTTATTCTAATTAATTATTATATGTAATTTTTACTATTAAAAAGCCTTTACAGCTATAAACTAAGGCCTCAGAAAGTTCTCACTGCTATGTGCATGTGCAGCATTTTAACTGACACTTTCTTTTGGTATTGTTATGCAATTACTACCCACAAATGGCATTATATTGTTCTATACCTAGATAGGATTTGTGTGATATTGTAATGATAACATTATGTACTATTAGTTGCGAGATATTAAGACTGAAGATGATGGAAAAGAGGTTATGAAAGATGAACTAATCCTTGATATTATTAGTCGTTGCAGAGTTACAATGATTCCCAATGTAAGTCACCATTAATGTTTAAAGAATTATTCATTAATTTGTTTTTTAGCCTTCTACAAAAAATATAATAGTTCAGAATATCATCACATATGAAGCATTGTTCAAGCATTCAAACTTACTTGATCAATTTGTTGAAGGATTGAAGGCCACTTCTCTCTATCCACTACTGAGAGCTTTTCCTGCCCTATTTCAACCTCTGTTTACTTTTACAGAGCTTACTTCTGAGGAAGTTCAAAAATCCCTCATTTTTCCGAACGAGGAGTCATTCATTGCACAAGAAAGTATTATTTTACGTTATCTAAAGAAATACATTGATGAATGTGATTCAGAAGGTATAATATGCATAGAATGTAGCATTAAATACAAGTTTTGCACAACTGCCACAGGTGTTTCACCAATTTTTATTCTCTCTATTGTATTGTAGGTTTGAAGGAATTTGCACTCAGTATTACAGGTAGGATTTCAGTCCTGCCAAAGTCAATTGAAATAAAATTTGAAGCAGATCGCATGGGGACAATAGCTACTCATAGCTGTTCAGGAGAAATAATTTTTCCACGCCAATTTGAAGGAGACTATGAAATGTTTTGTTTGGCTTTGAAATCAGTTTTAAGTCATGACTTTAACACGTATTAATTTGTTTACATTGTAACATGGTTTTTTCTGACTTAATAATTAATATTGTGGTGTGTTTGCTAGTTATTAGATTTGCTTACATAGTTAGATCAAGAGTATATAGATATTATAACTAATTTTTTGTGTGAATTAGACATATTTTTTATTATTGTCATATTAAATATCAAAATTAATTATGAGTAGCTAACGTGAGCCTGAGTGAGCTCAAATTGAGATAAAGAGGAATACATGTGGGTAGCCTAGCTATTTCTATGACCTGCATAGGGGCGAAGCTCCCAGTTTGTTCCAATAAATATTATACCCCCCAAACCACTTTTATAACTTTTCTGATGCACATACATGTACTTTATGTTGAACCAATTCCAATAAAAATTGGATTTTTTATAAATTTTGCTCATAAAATTAAGCAAAATGACTCTGTAACAATAGTACTGCATGGGTCACAGACCAAATTTGAAAAGGAGAGAATTTGGCATTTTTATAATTTATTGTGATACATTAAACATGCATGTACTTTCGTTGTGTAGAAAATTTGAACTGATTCCAATTAAAATTGGATTTTTACACAATGCTGCTAAATATCTGGTCAAAGACCATGTACTATTACATGTATACAATGTCAGGGTAAGTGAGTGCATTATATTTCATCAACAAGGAAATTCCTCCATTTTTTGATACATTCTCAATAATAGAAAATTAATACCTTGTAAACCCTACAAAGAAATACACAATCAAAAATTAATAATCCAATTGGGTTTTTGTCTCTTCCTTATAACCTATGTCCTCCCCATCTCTCCTAATCTCTTTATGTCATTTAGTAATATTCAACTGAACTATTTCTTATTAATTATATTATCTCCTTGTTCCATTGCATCAGGCAGTGGTAATAATTGTATATCAATATTAAGGACATCCAGTCATTAATATCTCTCTAGAGGAGAAAAAAAACAGAGAAAGTAGAAATCAAAAGATGAGGAGTACAGAGGGTGAAAATTTACAGTGAGCAAAAATTTTGCAAACTAGTTTAAAAATAAGGTTGAGCTATACAATTAAAAAAATTTTAATCCATTGTATACATGTATTCATGTGTGTAATGTGCATCACCTTAGACGTGGCATTCCTAGTGTGATGTTCATTTCTCCTCTACCGGCAAAATGAAATGTATTCAATATCATCTGAGTGGAAGGTTCACCAATAGACTATAAAAGAAAACATAATTATTATCTTATTGCGTATATTCCATTTTTTACTTGTGCTGCTAGTAGTCCAACAGGTTCTCCTGGTTCAGCTACTTCTCCTAAACACTTGAACTGTGACAAAGTCCTGAACTTTCAGGAGTCAATAAAGTCTACCTACAAGAAAACGGGACACAAATGTAAGCATGTACATGTACATGTATATGCATAACAAGTTTGATACATTAACAATCATAAAATTGTTATAATTGTCTTTAAAATGTTGGGCTGGTATTAATGTATTGCAAAAAAAGAGCTGAACCAAAATACCTGTCAGGTCTGAGGACTGATGTAGGACAGCATCATGCTTGTCATTTAACCTGTAAAATAATAATATTCTTATAATTAATGCTTAGTTTGCCACTCATTAATCTTTGAATGAGCATTGCTAAATTACATGTACTCATTTCACAATTACATTTACAGCATTTTAATTTCTTGATATTAAAAGAGAAAATTAAAATGATAAAAATCTGAAATATTGTGATAAATAAACATTTTACATGTACATGTACGTGTACTTGCTAGGGTTTATTTTACAATTAATTTCCATCCACAAATCACATTGAAAAATCTCAGTTTTTATTCATAATTTCTAATATACAAAAATCTTTTTAACAGGACAAAGAAAAATACTGTACAAGTGGTTTTTTGGAGGATTGCAAAATTTATGAATCCCTTTCAAATTCAGGAAAATAAAATCCGCAAAAATCAATTTAATATGGTATCCACATGGTACGGGGTAGAATTCGCGAAATTAAAATCTTTGAATTGGAATTTTAGTAGATTTCGTGAAATATAATTTCCTTGAAAAAAAACTTATATGGTACAGCAGAGCTCAAGGCCAAGTTAATACACTTACGTTATTTAAACGCTTACAAAACGGTAGTGTTACTAGTATGGTTTGCAGTTCAGATTGTTGTGTATACTTAAAGGGACACATTCACGGAAATAGAATGCACACGTTACTGTAGAGGAAGTAAACATTAAATTGGGCGTGCAACAGATCATTAATTAATAGTTATGACACGTGTTTAGACACGCATAGAGAGTAGAGACAGCAATCAGTCGCAGAACCAGGAGTAGGCATCTGTAGAACACTTCTCTCGAACAGAATTAGCTCTTTTGCCACCCCAAGATACTCTTTTTAGTGAAGAAACACCAGGAATATTTACAAGTAGCCACTCGAGTAGCCATTTTGCCCTAATTATTAGGGGCGCGGCCGCACGTTATGAATAGTTATCAACACTAAACATCATCATTAATGATGTCATCTTGAAAAACGGGCCAGTTTTTCAAGATGACGTGCTTCCGTGCATGTGTCCCTTTAATATGAGATGTTTAGACAGTAACATTATAACATGATACGCTACATGAGCATAGCATTATACAGTACAAACGGTAAACTAAGGTTAAACTAACGCTAAATGTTCAAGTATTACGTATACAGCAAGTGCTATGGTACGTACATACTTAATACGTACGGGTAAGTTACGGTATGTAATTGCGTATTAAAGTTAACTTGGCCCTGATCTCTGCTGTACATGTACATGTACACGGCAGACATACATGTACGTGTACATTAACATGTATGTGTACATTAACATGTACGTGTACATTAACATGTACATGTAACTCAATGTGAGACTTATCAGACTACATTGTAAGTACAGAACTGAAATAACACTCAGTTAAAAAAATTAATTTGGTTGAGACGGTTCTAAATAAGCCAGGCTATATAATGTCGTACATGTATCATATGGAATTGATAGTTGAAAGCCACTGACTAACAAACAATATCTTTGAAGAGATGAATGTATGGACATACCAGATTAAAACATCCACAGAGATAAATTAATTATGGAGTCATTGTGAGGCTTATAATGCAATTTTAAGACATGTTTGTCTGTTATGGAGGGCAGAGACCAAAGGACTGAAATACAATGACGTGTAGAAACAAAAATAAACATATCACCTTTATTCAGTAATGTACTGTACTTACATGTACCGGTACATTGTACATGTAGCCTAATAAAAATAATATTTTTTAACTACATGCACATGTACATGTATATATACATAATATGCCTATAATAATTATTCTGGTAAATCTGCCCCATTGTTCTTGAAAACTACAGGCACAATTATAAAGCTCATGTCATTCGACAAACCACAAAATAATATGACAATTTTAATATCTCTAGCACAGATATGTACATGTACATAAAACTATAATGGGCATTAGAATGTATACTAGAAGCCAAGTGTGTAGTATGTGTAATCTACAATAAATACTTAATATTAAATAGTTTTCTATTACTTTTAAAAAAATCTTATTATACCGACCTCTTCCTTCTCCTCCTCCTCCCTTTCTGAGACCACCACCTGTAAAATAATAACATAATTAAATATTATGATACCGTATAGCAGAAAATTTTCGTGGCCCAAAAAAATCCGCAGATCTGTTCAAAAATCAATTTCGTGGCTTTAATATTCGTGGTTTTCTACTTTTTGGCCATCTTTAACCGTATTGAATCAATTTTCACAGATTATATTTTTGTGGAATTTTTAAAAACCACAAAATCCACAAAAATTTTGGGCCACAAAAATTTTCTACTATATGGTAACATACATGTATTAAATATTACATTTACTAATTAATGGATGAACTTATAATCTACTAAAACATGTAATTAATCAAAGGAATCAATTAGAGTAGGAAATGAAGACAAATTGAGAACATTCCACTACTAGAGTCTCTCTCCCTCTATCTCACCTGGTCTTGGTCCACGTGGTTTAAAAGCTTCCTCCTTTACCTTGTCAATCACCTAAAGAATAATAACGGAATTTCAGGCTAAAGACCATAGGCTAAAGATTTGTCAAACTCCAAAAATTACAAGACTACAAAATATCACATTATAAATATACATATATGGACGTCCTTATGTGGAAATTAACTTTGAGGTGACGCTAACAATTAATTTTTGAGTCAAGAGTATTTTCTAATTTTTTGAAAAAGAAAAACATGTTTTTTTCCAAAAATTGGCTCCAAATAAGGTTGAGCTGATTCCGACATATATTTTTTGAATTATAGCTGTTTAAAAAAGTAGCCAGTTTTCAAAAGAGCCAAGGCTATTAGTAACGTGGTAGGGTTACTAAGTAGGATACACCTCCCTTCAAAATGGCTGCCACGACTTTTGCAGCCTTGCTATTATTATTATTATTATTATTAATAAACTTTACAATACATACTATAAAATGTGACA